>NW_027617464.1:0-115870 GCF_964187855.1 Myxine glutinosa
CAAGTGCGAAAAGTGGTTTTTCAACACTAACACAAGTGCGAAAAGTGGTTTTTCCACACTAATACAAATGCAAAAGTGGCTTCCTGCACCACCTGCACCAACACAAGTGCGAAAAGTGGTTTTTCAACACTAACACAAGTGCAAAAAGTGGTTTTTCAACACTATCACAAGTGCAAAAAGTGGTTTTTCACACTAATACAAGTGCGAAAAGTGGTTTTTCAACACTAACACAAGTGCGAAAAGTGGTTTTTCCACACTAATACAAGTGCAAAAGTGGTTCCTGCACCAACACAAGTGCGAAAAAGTGTTTTTCAACACTAACACAAGTGCGAAAAGTGGTTTTTCAACACTATCACAAGTGCAAAAAGTGGTTTTTCCACTAATACAAGTGCAAAAGTGGTTTCCTGCACCAACACAAGTGCGAAAAGTGGTTTTTCAACACTAACACAAGTGTGAAAAGTGGTTTTTCAACACTAACACAAGTGCGAAAAGTGGTTTTCCACACTAATACAAGTGCAAAAGTGGTTTCCTGCACCAACACAAGTGCGAAAAGTGGTTTTTCAACACTAACACAAGTGCGAAAAGTGGTTTTTTCAACACTAACACAAGTGCGAAAAGTGTTTTTTCCACACTAACACAAGTGCAAAAGTAGTTTCCTGCACCAACACAAGTGCGAAAAGGTGTTTTCAACACTAACACAAGTGCAAAAGTGGTTTTTCAACACTAACACAAGTGCGAAAAGTGTTTTTTCCACACTAATACAAGTGCAAAAGTGGTTTCCTGCACCAACACAAGTGCGAAAAGTGGTTTTTCAACACTAACACAAGTGCGAAAAGTGGTTTTTCAACACTAACACAAGTGCGAAAAGTAGTTTTTCCACACTAATACAAGTGCAAAAGTGGTTTACTGCATCAACACAAGTGCGAAAAGTGGTTTTTCAACACTAACACAAGTGCGAAAAGTGGTTTTTCAACACTAACACAAGTGCGAAAAGTGTTTTTTCCACACTAATACAAGTGCAAAAGTAGTTTCCTGCACCAACACAAGTGCGAAAAGGGGTTTTTCAACACTAACACAAGTGCGAAAAGTGGTTTTTCAACACTAACACAAGTGCGAAAAGTGTTTTTTTCACACTAATACAAGTGCAAAAGTGGTTTCCTGCACCAACACAAGTGCGAAAAGTGGTTTTTCAACACTAACACAAGTGCGAAAAGTGGTTTTTCAACACTATCACAAGTGCAAAAACTGTTTTTTCCACACTAATACAAGTGCAAAAGTGGTTTCCTGCACCAACACAAGTGCGAAAAGTGGTTTTTCAACACTAACACAAGTGCGAAAAGTGGTTTTTCAACACTAACACAAGTGCGAAAAGTGGTTTTTCCACACTAATACAAATGCAAAAGTGGCTTCCTGCACCAACACAAGTGCGAAAAGTGGTTTTTCAACACTAACACAAGTGCAAAAAGTGTTTTTCAACACTATCACAAGTGCAAAAAGTGGTTTTTCCACACTAATACAAGTGCGAAAAGTGGTTTTTCAACACTAACACAAGTGCGAAAAGTGGTTTTTTCCACACTAATACAAGTGCAAAAGTGGTTTCCTGCACCAACACAAGTGCGAAAAGTGGTTTTTCAACACTAACACAAGTGCGAAAAGTGGTTTTTCAACACTATCACAAGTGCAAAAAGTGGTTTTTCCACACTAATACAAGTGCAAAAGTGGTTTCCTGCACCAACACAAGTGCGAAAAGTGGTTTTCAACACTAACACAAGTGTGAAAAGTGGTTTTTCAACACTAACACAAGTGCGAAAAGTGTTTTTCAACACTAACACAAGTGCGAAAAGTGGTTTTCACACTAATACAAGTGCAAAAGTGGTTTCCTGCACCAACACAAGTGCGAAAAGTGGTTTTTCAAGACTAACACAAGTGCGAAAAGTGGTTTTCAACACTATCACAAGTGCAAAAAGTGTTTTTTCCACACTAATACAAGTGCGAAAAGTGGTTTTTCAACACTAACACAAGTGCGAAAAGTGGTTTTTCCACACTAATACAAGTGCAAAAGTGGTTTCCTGCACCAACACAAGTGCGAAAAGTGGTTTTTCAAGACTAACACAAGTGCGAAAAGTGGTTTTTCAACACTATCACAAGTGCAAAAAGTGTTTTTTCCACACTAATACAAGTGCGAAAAGTGGTTTTTCAACACTAACACAAGTGCGAAAAGTGGTTTTTCCACACTATTACAAGTGCAAAAGTGGTTTCCTGCACCAACACAAGTGCGAAAAGTGGTTTTTCAACACTAACACAAGTGCGAAAAGTGGTTTTTCAACACTAACACAAGTGCGAAAAGTGATTTTTCCACACGAATACAAGTGCAAAAGTGGTTTCCTGCACCAACACAAGTGCGAAAAGTGGTTTTTCAACACTAACACAAGTGCGAAAAGTGGTTTTTCAACAATAACACAAGTGCGAAAAGTGGTTTTTCCACACTAATACAAGTGCAAAAGTGGTTTCCTGCACCAACACAAGTGCGAAAAGTGATTTTTCAACACTAACACAAGTGCGAAAAGTGGTTTTTCCACACTAATACAAGTGCAAAAGTGGCTTCCTGCACCAACACAAGTGCGAAAAGTGATTTTTCAAGACTAACACAAGTGCGAAAAGTGGTTTTTCAACACTATCACAAGTGCAAAAAGTGTTTTTTCCACACTAATACAAGTGCGAAAAGTGGTTTTTCAACACTAACACAAGTGCGAAAAGTGGTTTTTCCACACTAATACAAGTGCAAAAGTGGTTTCCTGCACCAACACAAGTGCGAAAAGTGCTTTTTCAACACTAACACAAGTGCGAAAAGTGGTTTTTCAACACTATCACAAGTGCAAAAAGTGTTTTTTCCACACTAATACAAGTGCAAAAGTGGTTTCCTGCACCAACACAAGTGCGAAAAGTGGTTTTTCAACACTAACACAAGTGCGAAAACTGGTTTTTCAACACTAACACAAGTGCGAAAAGTAGTTTTTCCACACTAATACAAGTGCAAAAGTGGTTTACTGCATCAACACAAGTGCGAAAAGTGGTTTTTCAACACTAACACAAGTGCGAAAAGTGGTTTTTCAACACTAACACAAGTGCGAAAAGTGTTTTTTCCACACTAATACAAGTGCAAAAGTAGTTTCCTGCACCAACACAAGTGCGAAAAGGGGTTTTTCAACACTAACACAAGTGCGAAAAGTGGTTTTTCAACACTAACACAAGTGCGAAAAGTGTTTTTTTCACACTAATACAAGTGCAAAAGTGGTTTCCTGCACCAACACAAGTGCGAAAAGTGGTTTTTCAACACTAACACAAGTGCGAAAAGTGGTTTTTCAACACTATCACAAGTGCAAAAACTGTTTTTTCCACACTAATACAAGTGCAAAAGTGGTTTCCTGCACCAACACAAGTGCGAAAAGTGGTTTTTCAACACTAACACAAGTGCGAAAAGTGGTTTTTCAACACTAACACAAGTGCGAAAAGTGGTTTTTCCACACTAATACAAATGCAAAAGTGGCTTCCTGCACCAACACAAGTGCGAAAAGTGGTTTTTCAACACTAACACAAGTGCAAAAAGTGGTTTTTCAACACTATCACAAGTGCAAAAAGTGGTTTTTCCACACTAATACAAGTGCGAAAAGTGGTTTTTCAACACTAACACAAGTGCGAAAAGTGGTTTTTCCACACTAATACAAGTGCAAAAGTGGTTTCCTGCACCAACACAAGTGCGAAAAGTGGTTTTTCAACACTAACACAAGTGCGAAAAGTGGTTTTTCAACACTATCACAAGTGCAAAAAGTGGTTTTTCCACACTAATACAAGTGCAAAAGTGGTTTCCTGCACCAACACAAGTGCGAAAAGTGGTTTTTCAACACTAACACAAGTGTGAAAAGTGGTTTTTCAACACTAACACAAGTGCGAAAAGTGGTTTTTCCACACTAATACAAGTGCAAAAGTGGTTTCCTGCACCAACACAAGTGCGAAAAGTGGTTTTTCAACACTAACACAAGTGCGAAAAGTGGTTTTTCAACACTAACACAAGTGCGAAAAGTGTTTTTTCCACACTAACACAAGTGCAAAAGTAGTTTCCTGCACCAACACAAGTGCGAAAAGGTGTTTTTCAACACTAACACAAGTGCAAAAGTGGTTTTTCAACACTAACACAAGTGCGAAAAGTGTTTTTTCCACACTAATACAAGTGCAAAAGTGGTTTCCTGCACCAACACAAGTGCGAAAAGTGGTTTTTCAACACTAACACAAGTGCGAAAAGTGGTTTTTCAACACTAACACAAGTGCGAAAAGTGTTTTTTCCACACTAATACAAGTGCGAAAAGTGGTTTTTCAACACTAACACAAGTGCGAAAAGTGGTTTTTCCACACTAATACAAGTGCAAAAGTGGTTTCCTGCACCAACACAAGTGCGAAAAGTGGTTTTTCAACACTAACACAAGTGCGAAAAGTGGTTTTTCAACACTATCACAAGTGCAAAAAGTGTTTTTTCCACACTAATACAAGTGCAAAAGTGGTTTCCTGCACCAACACAAGTGCGAAAAGTGGTTTTTCAACACTAACACAAGTGCGAAAAGTGGTTTTTCAACACTAACACAAGTGCGAAAAGTGGTTTTTCCACACTAATACAAGTGCAAAAGTGGTTTCCTGCACCAACACAAGTGTGAAAAGTGATTTTTCAACACTAACACAAGTGCGAAAAGTGGTTTTTCCACACTAATACAAGTGCAAAAGTGGCTTCCTGCACCAACACAAGTGCGAAAAGTGGTTTTTCAAGACTAACACAAGTGCGAAAAGTGGTTTTTCAACACTATCACAAGTGCAAAAAGTGTTTTTTCCACACTAATACAAGTGCGAAAAGTGGTTTTTCAACACTAACACAAGTGCGAAAAGTGGTTTTTCCACACTAATACAAGTGCAAAAGTGGTTTCCTGCACCAACACAAGTGCGAAAAGTGGTTTTTCAACACTAACACAAGTGCGAAAAGTGGTTTTTCAACACTATCACAAGTGCAAAAAGTGTTTTTTCCACACTAATACAAGTGCAAAAGTGGTTTCCTGCACCAACACAAGTGCGAAAAGTGGTTTTTCAACACTAACACAAGTGCGAAAAGTGGTTTTTCAACACTAACACAAGTGCGAAAAGTGGTTTTTCCACACTAATACAAGTGCAAAAGTGGTTTACTGCATCAACACAAGTGCGAAAAGTGGTTTTTCAACACTAACACAAGTGTGAAAAGTGGTTTTTCAAAACTAACACAAGTGCGAAAAGTGTTTTTTCCACACTAATACAAGTGCAAAAGTAGTTTCCTGCACCAACACAAGTGCGAAAAGGGGTTTTTCAACACTAACACAAGTGCGAAAAGTGGTTTTTCAACACTAACACAAGTGCGAAAAGTGTTTTTTCCACACTAATACAAGTGCAAAAGTGGTTTCCTGCACCAACACAAGTGCGAAAAGTGGTTTTTCAACACTAACACAAGTGCGAAAAGTGGTTTTTCAACACTATCACAAGTGCAAAAACTGTTTTTTCCACACTAATACAAGTGCAAAAGTGGTTTCCTGCACCAACACAAGTGCGAAAAGTGGTTTTTCAACACTAACACAAGTGCGAAAAGTGGTTTTTCAACACTAACACAAGTGCGAAAAGTGGTTTTTCCACACTAATACAAGTGCAAAAGTGGATTCCTGCACCAACACAAGTGCGAAAAGTGGTTTTTCAAAACTAACACAAGTGCGAGAAGTGGTTTTTCAACACTATCACAAGTGCAAAAAGTGTTTTTTCCACACTAATACAAGTGCGAAAAGTGGTTTTTCAACACTATCACAAGTGCAAAAAGTGTTTTTTCCACACTAATACAAGTGCAAAAGTGGTTTCCTGCACCAACACAAGTGCGAAAAGTGGTTTTTCAACACTAACACAAGTGCGAAAAGTGGTTTTTCAACACTAACACATGTGCGAAAAGTGGTTTTTCCACACTAATACAAGTGCAAAAGTGGTTTCCTGCCCCAACACAAGTGCGAAAAGTGGTTTTTAAACACTAACACAAGTGCGAAAAGTGGTTTTTCAACACTAACACAAGTGCGAAAAGTGTTTTTTCCACACTAACACAAGTGCAAAAGTTGTTTCCTGCACCAACACAAGTGCGAAAAGTGGTTTTTCAACACTAACACAAGTGCGAAAAGTGGTTTTTCAACACTAACACAAGTGCGAAAAGTGGTTTTTCCACACTATTACAAGTGCAAAAGTGGTTTCCTGCACCAACACAAGTGCGAAAAGTGGTTTTTCAACACTAACACAAGTGCGAAAAGTGGTTTTTCAACACTAACACAAGTGCGAAAAGTGGTTTTTCCACAAGAATACAAGTGCAAAAGTGGTTTCCTGCACCAACACAAGTGCGATAAGTGGTTTTTCAACACTAACACAAGTGCGAAAAGTGGTTTTTCAACACTAACACAAGTGCGAAAAGTGGTTTTTCCACACTAATACAAGTGCAAAAGTGGTTTCCTGCACCAACACAAGTGCGAAAAGTGGTTTTTCAAGACTAACACAAGTGCGAAAAGTGGTTTTTCAACACTATCACAAGTGCAAAAAGTGTTTTTTCCACACTAATACAAGTGCGAAAAGTGGTTTTTCAACACTAACACAAGTGCGAAAAGTGGTTTTTCCACACTATTACAAGTGCAAAAGTGGTTTCCTGCACCAACACAAGTGCGAAAAGTGGTTTTTCAACACTAACACAAGTGCGAAAAGTGGTTTTTCAACACTAACACAAGTGCGAAAAGTGATTTTTCCACACGAATACAAGTGCAAAAGTGGTTTCCTGCACCAACACAAGTGCGAAAAGTGGTTTTTCAACACTAACACAAGTGCGAAAAGTGGTTTTTCAACAATAACACAAGTGCGAAAAGTGGTTTTTCCACACTAATACAAGTGCAAAAGTGGTTTCCTGCACCAACACAAGTGCGAAAAGTGATTTTTCAACACTAACACAAGTGCGAAAAGTGGTTTTTCCACACTAATACAAGTGCAAAAGTGGCTTCCTGCACCAACACAAGTGCGAAAAGTGATTTTTCAAGACTAACACAAGTGCGAAAAGTGGTTTTTCAACACTATCACAAGTGCAAAAAGTGTTTTTTCCACACTAATACAAGTGCGAAAAGTGGTTTTTCAACACTAACACAAGTGCGAAAAGTGGTTTTTCCACACTAATACAAGTGCAAAAGTGGTTTCCTGCACCAACACAAGTGCGAAAAGTGCTTTTTCAACACTAACACAAGTGCGAAAAGTGGTTTTTCAACACTATCACAAGTGCAAAAAGTGTTTTTTCCACACTAATACAAGTGCAAAAGTGGTTTCCTGCACCAACACAAGTGCGAAAAGTGGTTTTTCAACACTAACACAAGTGCGAAAACTGGTTTTTCAACACTAACACAAGTGCGAAAAGTAGTTTTTCCACACTAATACAAGTGCAAAAGTGGTTTACTGCATCAACACAAGTGCGAAAAGTGGTTTTTCAACACTAACACAAGTGCGAAAAGTGGTTTTTCAACACTAACACAAGTGCGAAAAGTGTTTTTTCCACACTAATACAAGTGCAAAAGTAGTTTCCTGCACCAACACAAGTGCGAAAAGGGGTTTTTCAACACTAACACAAGTGCGAAAAGTGGTTTTTCAACACTAACACAAGTGCGAAAAGTGTTTTTTTCACACTAATACAAGTGCAAAAGTGGTTTCCTGCACCAACACAAGTGCGAAAAGTGGTTTTTCAACACTAACACAAGTGCGAAAAGTGGTTTTTCAACACTATCACAAGTGCAAAAACTGTTTTTTCCACACTAATACAAGTGCAAAAGTGGTTTCCTGCACCAACACAAGTGCGAAAAGTGGTTTTTCAACACTAACACAAGTGCGAAAAGTGGTTTTTCAACACTAACACAAGTGCGAAAAGTGGTTTTTCCACACTAATACAAATGCAAAAGTGGCTTCCTGCACCAACACAAGTGCGAAAAGTGGTTTTTCAACACTAACACAAGTGCAAAAAGTGGTTTTTCAACACTATCACAAGTGCAAAAAGTGGTTTTTCCACACTAATACAAGTGCGAAAAGTGGTTTTTCAACACTAACACAAGTGCGAAAAGTGGTTTTTCCACACTAATACAAGTGCAAAAGTGGTTTCCTGCACCAACACAAGTGCGAAAAGTGGTTTTTCAACACTAACACAAGTGCGAAAAGTGGTTTTTCAACACTATCACAAGTGCAAAAAGTGGTTTTTCCACACTAATACAAGTGCAAAAGTGGTTTCCTGCACCAACACAAGTGTGAAAAGTGGTTTTTCAACACTAACACAAGTGTGAAAAGTGGTTTTTCAACACTAACACAAGTGCGAAAAGTGGTTTTTCCACACTAATACAAGTGCAAAAGTGGTTTCCTGCACCAACACAAGTGCGAAAAGTGGTTTTTCAACACTAACACAAGTGCGAAAAGTGGTTTTTCAACACTAACACAAGTGCGAAAAGTGTTTTTTCCACACTAACACAAGTGCAAAAGTAGTTTCCTGCACCAACACAAGTGCGAAAAGGTGTTTTTCAACACTAACACAAGTGCAAAAGTGGTTTTTCAACACTAACACAAGTGCGAAAAGTGTTTTTTCCACACTAATACAAGTGCAAAAGTGGTTTCCTGCACCAACACAAGTGCGAAAAGTGGTTTTTCAACACTAACACAAGTGCGAAAAGTGGTTTTTCAACACTAACACAAGTGCGAAAAGTGTTTTTTCCACACTAATACAAGTGCGAAAAGTGGTTTTTCAACACTAACACAAGTGCGAAAAGTGGTTTTTCCACACTAATACAAGTGCAAAAGTGGTTTCCTGCACCAACACAAGTGCGAAAAGTGGTTTTTCAACACTAACACAAGTGCGAAAAGTGGTTTTTCAACACTATCACAAGTGCAAAAAGTGTTTTTTCCACACTAATACAAGTGCAAAAGTGGTTTCCTGCACCAACACAAGTGCGAAAAGTGGTTTTTCAACACTAACACAAGTGCGAAAAGTGGTTTTTCAACACTAACACAAGTGCGAAAAGTGGTTTTTCCACACTAATACAAGTGCAAAAGTGGTTTCCTGCACCAACACAAGTGTGAAAAGTGATTTTTCAACACTAACACAAGTGCGAAAAGTGGTTTTTCCACACTAATACAAGTGCAAAAGTGGCTTCCTGCACCAACACAAGTGCGAAAAGTGGTTTTTCAAGACTAACACAAGTGCGAAAAGTGGTTTTTCAACACTATCACAAGTGCAAAAAGTGTTTTTTCCACACTAATACAAGTGCGAAAAGTGGTTTTTCAACACTAACACAAGTGCGAAAAGTGGTTTTTCCACACTAATACAAGTGCAAAAGTGGTTTCCTGCACCAACACAAGTGCGAAAAGTGGTTTTTCAACACTAACACAAGTGCGAAAAGTGGTTTTTCAACACTATCACAAGTGCAAAAAGTGTTTTTTCCACACTAATACAAGTGCAAAAGTGGTTTCCTGCACCAACACAAGTGCGAAAAGTGGTTTTTCAACACTAACACAAGTGCGAAAAGTGGTTTTTCAACACTAACACAAGTGCGAAAAGTGGTTTTTCCACACTAATACAAGTGCAAAAGTGGTTTACTGCATCAACACAAGTGCGAAAAGTGGTTTTTCAACACTAACACAAGTGTGAAAAGTGGTTTTTCAAAACTAACACAAGTGCGAAAAGTGTTTTTTCCACACTAATACAAGTGCAAAAGTAGTTTCCTGCACCAACACAAGTGCGAAAAGGGGTTTTTCAACACTAACACAAGTGCGAAAAGTGGTTTTTCAACACTAACACAAGTGCGAAAAGTGTTTTTTCCACACTAATACAAGTGCAAAAGTGGTTTCCTGCACCAACACAAGTGCGAAAAGTGGTTTTTCAACACTAACACAAGTGCGAAAAGTGGTTTTTCAACACTATCACAAGTGCAAAAACTGTTTTTTCCACACTAATACAAGTGCAAAAGTGGTTTCCTGCACCAACACAAGTGCGAAAAGTGGTTTTTCAACACTAACACAAGTGCGAAAAGTGGTTTTTCAACACTAACACAAGTGCGAAAAGTGGTTTTTCCACACTAATACAAGTGCAAAAGTGGATTCCTGCACCAACACAAGTGCGAAAAGTGGTTTTTCAAAACTAACACAAGTGCGAGAAGTGGTTTTTCAACACTATCACAAGTGCAAAAAGTGTTTTTTCCACACTAATACAAGTGCGAAAAGTGGTTTTTCAACACTATCACAAGTGCAAAAAGTGTTTTTTCCACACTAATACAAGTGCAAAAGTGGTTTCCTGCACCAACACAAGTGCGAAAAGTGGTTTTTCAACACTAACACAAGTGCGAAAAGTGGTTTTTCAACACTAACACATGTGCGAAAAGTGGTTTTTCCACACTAATACAAGTGCAAAAGTGGTTTCCTGCCCCAACACAAGTGCGAAAAGTGGTTTTTAAACACTAACACAAGTGCGAAAAGTGGTTTTTCAACACTAACACAAGTGCGAAAAGTGTTTTTTCCACACTAACACAAGTGCAAAAGTTGTTTCCTGCACCAACACAAGTGCGAAAAGTGGTTTTTCAACACTAACACAAGTGCGAAAAGTGGTTTTTCAACACTAACACAAGTGCGAAAAGTGGTTTTTCCACACTATTACAAGTGCAAAAGTGGTTTCCTGCACCAACACAAGTGCGAAAAGTGGTTTTTCAACACTAACACAAGTGCGAAAAGTGGTTTTTCAACACTAACACAAGTGCGAAAAGTGGTTTTTCCACAAGAATACAAGTGCAAAAGTGGTTTCCTGCACCAACACAAGTGCGATAAGTGGTTTTTCAACACTAACACAAGTGCGAAAAGTGGTTTTTCAACACTAACACAAGTGCGAAAAGTGGTTTTTCCACACTAATACAAGTGCAAAAGTGGTTTCCTGCACCAACACAAGTGCGAAAAGTGATTTTTCAACACTAACACAAGTGCGAAAAGTGGTTTTTCCACACTAATACAAGTGCAAAAGTGGCTTCCTGCACCAACACAAGTGCGAAAAGTGGTTTTTCAAGACTAACACAAGTGCAAAAAGTGGTTTTTCAACACTAACACAAGTGCGAAAAGTGTTTTTTCCACACTAATACAAGTGCAAAAGTGGTTTCCTGCACCAACACAAGTGCGAAAAGTGGTTTTTCAACACTAACACAAGTGCGAAAAGTGGTTTTTCAACACTATCACAAGTGCAAAAAGTGGTTTTTCAACACTAACACAAGTGCGAAAAGTGTTTTTTCCACACTAATACAAGTGCAAAAGTGGTTTCCTGCACCAACACAAGTGCGAAAAGTGGTTTTTCAACACTAACACAAGTGCGAAAAGTGGTTTTTCAACACTAAAAAAGTGCGAAAAGTGGTTTTTCCACACTAATACAAGTGCAAAAGTGGTTTCCTGCACCAACACAAGTGCGAAACGTGGTTTTTCAACACTAACACAAGTGCGAAAAGTGGTTTTTCAACACTATCACAAGTGTAAAAAGTGTTTTTTCCACACTAATACAAGTGCAAAAGTGGTTTCCTGCACCAACACAAGTGCAAAAAGTGGTTTTTCAACACTAACACAAGTGCGAAAAGTGTTTTTTCCACACTAATACAAGTGCAAAAGTGGTTTCCTGCACCAACACAAGTGCAAAAAGTGGTTTTCCAACACTAACACAAGTGCAAAAAGTGGTTTTTCAACACCAACACAAGTGCGCAAAGTGGTTTTTCCACACTAATACAAGTGCAAAAGTGGTTTCCTGCACCAACACAAGTGCGAAAAGTGGTTTTTCAACACTAACACAAGTGCGAAAAGTGTTTTTTCCACACTAATACAAGTGCAAAAGTGGTTTCCTGCACCAACACAAGTGCGAAAAGTGGTTTTTCAACACTAACACAAGTGCGAAAAGTGGTTTTTCAACACTAACACAAGTACGAAAAGTGTTTTTTCCACACTAATACAAGTGCAAAAGTGGTTTCCTGCTCCAACACAAGTGCGAAAAGTGATTTTTCAACACTAACACAAGTGGGAAAAGTGGTTTTTCAACACTAACACAAGTGCGAAAAGTGGTTTTTCAACACTAACACATGTGCGAAAAGTGGTTTTTCCATACTATTACAAGTGCAAAAGTGGTTTCCTGCACCAACACAAGTGCGAAAAGTGGTTTTTCAACACTAACACAAGTGCGAAAAGTGGTTTTTCAACACTAACACAAGTGCAAAAAGTGTTTTTTCCACACGAATACAAGTGCAAAAGTGGTTTCCTGCACCAACACAAGTGCGAAAAGTGGTTTTTCAACACGAACACAAGTGCGAAAAGTGGTTTTTCAACACTAACACAAGTGCGAAAAGTGGTTTTTCCACACTAATACAAGTGCAAAAGTGGTTTCCTGCACCAACACAAGTGTGAAAAGTGATTTTTCAACACTAACACAAGTGCGAAAAGTGGTTTTTCCACACTAACACAAGAGCAAAAGTGGCTTCCTGCACCAACACAAGTGCGAAAAGTGGTTTTTCAAGACTAACACAAGTGCGAAAAGTGGTTTTTCAACACTATCACAAGTGCAAAAAGTGTTTTTTCCACACTAATACAAGTGCGAAAAGTGGTTTTTCAACACTAACACAAGTGCGAAAAGTGGTTTTTCCACACTAATACAAGTGCAAAAGTGGTTTCCTGCACCAACACAAGTGCGAAAAGTGGTTTTTCAACACTAACACAAGTGCGAAAAGTGGTTTTTCAACACTATCACAAGTGCAAAAAGTGTTTTTTCCACACTAATACAAGTGCAAAAGTGGTTTCCTGCACCAACACAAGTGCGAAAAGGGGTTTTTCAACACTAACACAAGTGCGAAAAGTGGTTTTTCAACACTAACACAAGTGCGAAAAGTGTTTTTTCCACACTAATACAAGTGCAAAAGTGGTTTCCTGCACCAACACAAGTGCGAAAAGTGGTTTTTCAACACTAACACAAGTGCGAAAAGTGGTTTTTCAACACTATCACAAGTGCAAAAACTGTTTTTTCCACACTAATACAAGTGCAAAAGTGGTTTCCTGCACCAACACAAGTGCGAAAAGTGGTTTTTCAACACTAACACAAGTGCGAAAAGTGGTTTTTCAACACTAACACAAGTGCGAAAAGTGGTTTTTCCACACTAATACAAGTGCAAAAGTGGATTCCTGCACCAACACAAGTGCGAAAAGTGGTTTTTCAACACTAACACAAGTGCGAAAAGTGGTGTTTCAACACTATCACAAGTGCAAAAAGTGTTTTTTCCACACTAATACAAGTGCGAAAAGTGGTTTTTCAACACTATCACAAGTGCAAAAAGTGTTTTTTCCACACTAATACAAGTGCAAAAGTGGTTTCCTGCACCAACACAAGTGCGAAAAGTGGTTTTTCAACACTAACACAAGTGCGAAAAGTGGTTTTTCAACACTAACACAAGTGCGAAAAGTGGTTTTTCCACACTAATACAAGTGCAAAAGTGGTTTCCTGCACCAACACAAGTGCGAAAAGTGGTTTTTCAACACTAACACAAGTGCGAAAAGTGGTTTTTCAACACTAACACAAGTGCGAAAAGTGTTTTTTCCACACTAACACAAGTGCAAAAGTTGTTTCCTGCACCAACACAAGTGCGAAAAGTGGTTTTTCAACACTAACACAAGTGCGAAAAGTGGTTTTTCAACACTAACACAAGTGCGAAAAGTGGTTTTTCCACACTATTACAAGTGCAAAAGTGGTTTCCTGCACCAACACAAGTGCGAAAAGTGGTTTTTCAACACTAACACAAGTGCGAAAAGTGGTTTTTCAACACTAACACAAGTGCAAAAAGTGGTTTTTCCACAAGAATACAAGTGCAAAAGTGGTTTCCTGCACCAACACAAGTGCGATAAGTGGTTTTTCAACACTAACACAAGTGCGAAAAGTGGTTTTTCAACACTAACACAAGTGCAAAAAGTGGTTTTTCCACACTAATACAAGTGCAAAAGTGGTTTCCTGCACCAACACAAGTGCGAAAAGTGATTTTTCAACACTAACACAAGTGCGAAAAGTGGTTTTTCCACACTAATACAAGTGCAAAAGTGGCTTCCTGCACCAACACAAGTGCGAAAAGTGGTTTTTCAAGACTAACACAAGTGCAAAAAGTGGTTTTTCAACACTAACACAAGTGCGAAAAGTGTTTTTTCCACACTAATACAAGTGCAAAAGTGGTTTCCTGCACCAACACAAGTGCGAAAAGTGGTTTTTCAACACTAACACAAGTGCGAAAAGTGGTTTTTCAACACTATCACAAGTGCAAAAAGTGGTTTTTCAACACTAACACAAGTGCGAAAAGTGTTTTTTCCACACTAATACAAGTGCAAAAGTGGTTTCCTGCACCAACACAAGTGCGAAAAGTGGTTTTTCAACACTAACACAAGTGCGAAAAGTGGTTTTTCAACACTAAAACAAGTGCGAAAAGTGGTTTTTCCACACTAATACAAGTGCAAAAGTGGTTTCCTGCACCAACACAAGTGCGAAACGTGGTTTTTCAACACTAACACAAGTGCGAAAAGTGTTTTTTCAACACTATCACAAGTGTAAAAAGTGCTTTTTCCACACTAATACAAGTGCAAAAGTGGTTTCCTGCACCAACACAAGTGCAAAAAGTGGTTTTTCAACACTAACACAAGTGCGAAAAGTGTTTTTTCCACACTAATACAAGTGCAAAAGTGGTTTCCTGCACCAACACAAGTGCGAAAAGTGGTTTTCCAACACTAACACAAGTGCAAAAAGTGGTTTTTCAACACTAACACAAGTGCAAAAAGTGGTTTTTCAACACCAACACAAGTGCGAAAAGTGGTTTTTCCACACTAATACAAGTGCAAAAGTGGTTTCCTGCACCAACACAAGTGCGAAAAGTGGTTTTTCAACACTAACACAAGTGCAAAAAGTCGTTTTTCAACACTAACACTAGTGCGAAAAGTGTTTTTTCCACACTAATACAAGTGCAAAAGTGGTTTCCTGCACCAACACAAGTGCGAAAAGTGGTTTTTCAACACTAACACAAGTGCGAAAAGTGGTTTTTCAACACTAACACAAGTACGAAAAGTGTTTTTTCCACACTAATACAAGTGCAAAAGTGGTTTCCTACTCCAACACAAGTGCGAAAAGTGATTTTTCAACACTAACACAAGTGCGAAAAGTGGTTTTTCAACACTAACACAAGTGCGAAAAGTGGTTTTTCAACACTAACACAAGTGCGAAAAGTGGTTTTTCCACACTAATACAAGTGCAAAAGTGGTTTCCTGCACCAACACAAGTGCGAAAAGTGGTTTTTCAACACTAACACAAGTGCGGAAAGTGCTTTTTCAACACTATCACAAGTGCAAAAAGTGTTTTTTCAACACTAATACAAGTGCAAAAGTGGTTTCCTGCACCAATACCAGTGCGAAAAGTGGTTTTTCAACACTAACACAAGTGCGAAAAGTGGTTTTTCAACACTAACACAAGTGCGAAAAGTGGTTTTTCCACACTAATACAAGTGCAAAAGTGGTTTCCTGCACCAACACAAGTGCGAAAAGTGGTTTTTCAACACTAACACAAGTGCGAAAAGTGGTTTTTCAACACTAACACAAGTGCAAAAAGTGGTTTGCCACACTAATACAAGTGCAAAAGTAGTTTCCTGCACCAACACAAGTGCGAAAAGTGGTTTTTCAACACTAACACAAGTGCGAAAAGTGGTTTTTCAACACTAACACAAGTGCGAAAAGTGGTTTTTCCACACTAATACAAGTGCAAAAGTAGTTTCCTGCACCAACACAAGTGCGAAAAGTGGTTTTTCAACACTAACACAAGTGCGAAAAGTGGTTTTTCCACACTAATACAAGTGCAAAAGTGGTTTCCTGCACCAACACAAGTGCGAAAAGTGGTTTTTCAACACTAACACAAGTGCGAAAAGTGGTTTTTCAACACTATCACAAGTGCAAAAAGTATTTTTTCCACACTAATACAAGTGCGAAAAGTGTTTTTTCAACACTAACACAAGTGCGAAAAGTGGTTTTTCCACACTAATACAAGTGCAAAAGTGGTTTCCTGCACCAACACAAGTGCGAAAAGTGGTTTTACAACACTAACACAAGTGCGAAAAGTAGTTTTTCAACACTATCACAAGTGCAAAAAGTGTTTTTCCACACTAATACAAGTGCAAATGTGGTTTCCTGCACCAACACAAGTGCGAAAAGTGGTTTTTCAACACTAACACAAGTGCGAAAAGTGGTTTTTCAACACTAACACAAGTGCGAAAAGTGGTTTTCCACACTAATACAAGTGCAAAAGTGGTTTCCTGCACCAACACAAGTGCGAAAAGTGATTTTTCAACACTAACACAAGTGCGAAAAGTGGTTTTTCCACACTAATACAAGTGCAAAAGTGGCTTCCTGCACCAACACAAGTGCGAAAAGTGGTTTTTCAAGACTAACACAAGTGCGAAAAGTGGTTTTTCAACACTATCACAAGTGCAAAAAGTGTTTTTTCCACACTAATACAAGTGCGAAAAGTGGTTTTTCAACACTAACACAAGTGCGAAAAGTGGTTTTTCCACACTAATACAAGTGCAAAAGTGGTTTCCTGCACCAACACAAGTGCGAAAAGTGCTTTTTCAACACTAACACAAGTGCGAAAAGTGGTTTTTCAACACTATCACAAGTGCAAAAAGTGTTTTTTCCACACTAATACAAGTGCAAAAGCGGTTTCCTGCACCAACACAAGTGCGAAAAGTGGTTTTTCAACACTAACACAAGTGCGAAAACTGGTTTTTCAACACTAACACAAGTGCGAAAAGTAGTTTTTCCACACTAATACAAGTGCAAAAGTGGTTTACTGCATCAACACAAGTGCGAAAAGTGGTTTTTCAACACTAACACATGTGCGAAAAGTGGTTTTTCAACACTAACACAAGTGCGAAAAGTGTTTTTTCCACACTAATACAAGTGCAAAAGTAGTTTCCTGCACCAACACAAGTGCGAAAAGGGGTTTTTCAACACTAACACAAGTGCGAAAAGTGGTTTTTCAACACTAACACAAGTGCGAAAAGTGGTTTTTTTCACACTAATACAAGTGCAAAAGTGGTTTCCTGCACCAACACAAGTGCGAAAAGTGGTTTTTCAACACTAACACAAGTGCGAAAAGTGGTTTTTCAACACTATCACAAGTGCAAAAACTGTTTTTTCCACACTAATACAAGTGCAAAAGTGGTTTCCTGCACCAACACAAGTGCGAAAAGTGTTTTTTCAACACTAACACAAGTGCGAAAAGTGGTTTTTCAACACTAACACAAGTGCGAAAAGTGGTTTTTCCACAATAATACAAGTGCAAAAGTGGCTTCCTGCACCAACACAAGTGCGAAAAGTGGTTTTTCAACACTAACACAAGTGCGAAAAGTGGTTTTTCAACACTATCACAAGTGCAAAAAGTGGTATTTCCACACTAATACAAGTGCGAAAAGTGGTTTTTCAACACTAACACAAGTGCGAAAAGTGGTTTTTCCACACTAATACAAGTGCAAAAGTGGTTTCCTGCACCAACACAAGTGCGAAAAGTGGTTTTTCAACACTAACACAAGTGCGAAAAGTGGGTTTTCAACACTATCACAAGTGCAAAAAGTGGTTTCCTGCACCAACACAAGTGCGAAAAGTGGTTTTTCAACACTAACACAAGTGCGAAAAGTGGTTTTTCAACACTATCACAAGTGCAAAAAGTGTTTTTTCCACACTAATACAAGTGCAAAAGTGGTTTCCGGCACCAACACAAGTGCGAAAAGTGGTTTTTCAACACTAACACAAGTGCGAAAAGTGGTTTTTCAACACTAACACAAGTGCGAAAAGTGGTTTTTCAACACTATCACAAGTGCAAAAAGTGTTTTTTCCACACTAATACAAGTGCAAAAGTGGTTTCCTGCACCAACACAAGTGCGAAAAGTGGTTTTTCAACACTAACACAAGTGCGAAAAGTGGTTTCCGGCACCAACACAAGTGCAAAAAGTGGTTTCCTGCACCAACACAAGTGCGAAAAGTGGTTTTTCAACACTAACACAAGTGCGAAAAGTGGTTTGTCAACACTATCACAAGTGCAAAAAGTGTTTTTTCCACACTAATACAAGTGCAAAAGTGGTTTCCTGCACCAACACAAGTGCGAAAAGTGGTTTTTCAACACTAACACAAGTGCGAAAAGTGGTTTTTCAACACTAACACAAGTGCGAAAAGTGGTTTTCCACACTATTACAAGTGCAAAAGTGGTTTCCTGCACCAACACAAGTGCGAAAAGTGGTTTTTCAACACTAACACAAGTGCGAAAAGTCGTTTTTCAACACTAACACAAGTGCAAAAAGTGGTTTTTCCACACGATTACAAATGCAAAAGTGGTTTCCTGCACCAACACAAGTGCGAAAAGTGGTTTTTCAACATGAACACAAGTGCGAAAAGTGGTTTTTCAACACTAACACAAGTGCGAAAAGTGGTTTTTCCACACTAATACAAGTGCAAAAGTGGTTTCCTGCACCAACACAAGTGCGAAAAGTGATTTTTCAACACTAACACAAGTGCGAAAAGTGGTTTTTCCACACTAATACAAGTGCAAAAGTGGCTTCCTGCACCAACACAAGTGCGAAAAGTGGTTTTTCAAGACTAACACAAGTGCGAAAAGTGGTTTTTCAACACTATCACAAGTGCAAAAAGTGTTTTTTCCACACTAATACAAGTGCGAAAAGTGGTTTTTCAACACTAACACAAGTGCGAAAAGTGGTTTTTCCACACTAATACAAGTGCAAAAGTGGTTTCCTGCACCAACACAAGTGCGAAAAGTGGTTTTTCAACACTAACATAAGTAGGGGAAAAAGGTTGATACTGGGACACCCGCACCCAAACCCACTGGGACACCTAAAATGGGGCTTTTTGACTGGAAAAGGGGGTGAAAAGGCACAAAATCGCTGAAAAATGGCCCAAAAGTCCTAAAATCGTTGTTATTTTGCCCCAAATCGTGTGTTTTTTAAAGTGGGTTTTTTGGAAATCATGACCGTTTTTTCGCCATACACCATGCTAGTTTGAAGGGGTGATATAACTTTTTCATAAGACAAAGCGAAGGCGAAGCCGAGCGGCGTCTTTAAAAAAAGTTATCAAGTTAGTAATTCTCTAGCCTCGCCAACGGTGAGGCAATACAGGGTTCACTGATTGTTTGCGGTCCTTTGGTCCTTCTGTTTATTACCCCCTCTGCCAGGGATCCCCCGTTTATTATCCTCCTATATCGAGGTTCACTGTTTGTCTATGATCCCACTGCTCATGTATCGAGGCTCTAAAATCCACCTACCTGTGATCCCCCGTTTATTATCCTTCTGTTTATTACCCATTGACTCATGTATCGAGGTGATTTAGTAGATTATCTATACTTCCATTGTACATCCCCCCTTTAGCAAGAGGCATGATATCCAAAAGGAACCGATGTGTTCCCATCATTATTTAAATATCGTTTATCATCATATGCACCAAGTGCCTTCTTAAGAACTTTCTCGGAATATATTTTATGTTTATAACTTCTTATTCCTTTAATATTTCTGTACACAACCTCCTTTGTATCCATCGTGTTTTTATAATCATCAAATCCGAGAGTTTGTTTTATAACCCCCTTCTTTATTCCCTTTAGCTTTTTACCAGTTTCAAGTTTATCCCCATCAAAATATCTATACGCATATGACTTTGCTCTAAGGCCAATAAATTCACTCATAATTTTTCCTCCAAGTTCATCTTTAAATTTTCCAATAACTTTTTCATTGGCTTTTGAGAAGGCCTCTTTCCTCCCATCTTTAAACCCAAGGTAATTACTCGTGTCATATACTTCAGAATTATTTATCATGTCTTTAAAAACATCATCAGTTTTGATATCCAATATAAAGCTGTCTGTGTCCATATACATCAGCTCAACTTTTTCATTATATTTTGGTTTCAGATTCTTATAATAAAAATCATACATCAAGGACTTTGATAAATCAAGAACTGTAGTCCCAATGTAGATCGGCTTATCCATTTTAATTTCTTCCCTTAGCATATTGATCCCACAAAAGTTTTCATCAAAAATTGTTATACTAGCAAAGTTTGGCTTGTTGATTAACCTAGAGGCCTGTTTCCATGTTGTTGTTAATCTGATATCCCTCCTATTTCTAACATTTTCCATCGTCTTACTAAACACTGAATTATTCATTAACTTATAAAAATCTTTCTCAAATGGAGTTGTTCCCTTTGTTCTCATCTGAGTGTTATAGTCAATATATTTTGCCAACCAATGACTCTGCTTAAATTTTATTATTCTATGAATTTTTTTCCACAACTAATCCGTTATTGATACACTGAAGAAGATTTCTCTGGTGGAGAACATAATTCTTTTTATCAAATAATGTTGTTAAAAGTTTCTCTGTTGTTGTCTTAACATTAAATGACTTTTGATAATCACTCAACCATTCTTTTTGAGGCGTACCCTTTGAACAAGCAAATGGAAGATCCTGATGTTTTGAATGGAGTTCTTTTGGGTATTTTAAGTCGACTTCAAAATAATACCCAACCTTCCAATCATCAAGATCCTCTTGCGTGTTATTTAATAGCTCATTAAAAACTTCTTGTTCATCTTTCTTTGGAACCCATTCTAACCCACCATATGGAACAGCTTGGGACATTGCCCAACCATACAAGTTATTCGCATCATAATACATCAAGAAAGAGCTCTTTTTCTTGGAATCATAATCTTGAAGATACTTGTTGTTTGCTTTCGCATATCTCTTTTTACAAACCTGGGAAATTCCTCCACGTTTTGCCTTCTCAATCATTAGGAGCATATCAACATCTGTAATTAAATCAATTTCTTGTTTCGTCATCTTTAACATTGCGCTCCATGCTAATCCTGGAGATGTAAAATAATGTGCTGGGTCTAGTTCATATCCCTTTAAACAAATATCACGGAATGATTCAAAAACGTCAGCCAAAAGAAGGACATCCGTTTTCAAATACAAATCATGATAACCCCCCATGTTTTTAATCCCATGTTCTTTCCAAACATTTTGAGCGTGTTCATATTCTTTATCCGTTATCCCAATATTGCTGAGTTCATTCCAAAAATCATCTTTGCTTGGCAACTGTGTATCGTTGAACCTTTCAAACGAATCCATGTAGTCATATGGATAAATTCCCTTTTGAGTTAATAAATTTGTGTTTTCAAAAGCTCCTTCAAGATTAGGAAATGACTTTAGATTGTTTACAAGATTTCCCAAACCACTTGCCATAAATTTAAAGGAGTCAAGAAATCTTATTTTGGTTAATGGACTTGATGGGATTATCTTTGTGTAAGAAATATAATTTTGATCTGTACTTGGAATTGCTGTTATTTTTCCAGTCGTTTTTGCCAACTCTCTTATAAAAAGATGTGTGTCATAATGAGAATTATTATGTAGAAACACAGGTATAAACTTTGGTTTTTCTTTAATTTTTTTATTCTCCATGATAATTTTTGTTAATCGAATACAATCATTTTCAAGATTTTCTACAAATTTTTCAGGAGCCTTTGGCCCCCGGTATCCAACTACTTCATTTAATTCATCACCAATTCCAGATTTAATATAATAACAGAAACCACAAGGAATGTGCTCTTGATATTTTCCACCATCATTACATTTTTGTAGGATGCTCTCAAAATCAGCATATATAACAAATGGGTGTTTAATTGTTTTCTCTGTGTCTTTAAAATAAATTGAAGAACCCTTGTCTGGCATCTTAACAACCGTTGATTTATGTTCACTACAATATTTAGAATGTCTTCCTAACCGCTCCTTTGTCTTAAACCAATTTAGACATCTTGGGCACACATGAATTTTGTTTGTTCTCTTTGTTAACTGTGTTCTTACTAACTTTGCAAAATCTTTAATAAGTACATAATGTGAATTATCTCCATCCTTTATCAAAAGAAGATTAATATTTATTGTCTTCAGATCTCTTGAGAAATAAATTGGTTGAACATTCAAATTATCAGTTAACCCATAAACATTAACAGACATGTTATTTAACTTTTCAAATCTCTTTACATCTTTAACTTTCATCGGCATCTGAATATTTCCCAATTTTAACTCATTCTCATACTTTAATATTTTGAAGCTCTATGTGGATTTTTCCCATGGTCAACTGGGTGAAGATGTGCAAGAATAGACCAGATAAAACATTTATTATCATTATTTTTTATATTGATTATAGCCTGTTTCCCCCTAATTTTTTGTGGAAGATCAATGTAAGATGATCCACTAAGAGGCCCAGAGCTAACAACATGAACATCAACAGAGTTTGTTCCACCAATAACCCCTCCACTTTGTACACCAAGCATTGCATCCCAACCACTATAATCATGGCTTTCTAACCCGGGGTGTAAATCTTCTCCTAAATCTTCAAAATTTTCATTAGCATTTACAATATATTTATTATCACACCTCTTATAAATATCATGAGTCTCCCCATCTTTTGTTGATTTATAGTTTATCCCAAAATAATATTTAAATGGACCCATTTCCTTAAAAGTTTTTTCAAAGAATTTCCTAAGTTCAGGTCTAATATTCCCAAAGTTTTCATTAAAATTATCTGTATCTGATTCATCAAAAGAAAATCTTATAATTTTAACGTGGTTCTTAAATGCGTTGTCTTGTCTAGAAACACTAAACAATTTTTTCCGATGAGAAGCAGTTTTTAGGTGTATCTTATATCCAGCTTTTAGAATATCTTTTTGGCACTTGTTGCATCTCATGGTTAATGAGGGGGGAGCTAATTTTTTTGCATGACCAGCAGTGGTTAAATGTCTTTTAAAACTAGATTTATTTATAAATTTTTTACAAGGCTCACACTTTATTTTTTCCTGTCCAACTAAATCATTCTTATTTACCCCAAGATGTTTTTTAGTTTTATTATGTTGATAAATAAACTTAACTGACACGTTGCATTTTTCACAAAAAGTCATATTTATAGGTGAACAATCTCGTGAGATTTTGGCACTCATTTAACTATGAATCTTTCCTTAAAGCCACGCACATTTGGCACCAAGCCAACTTTTAATCTGACTCAGAACTTTGAGATTCAAGGAAGCTCGAGAAATCACTCGTTGTGTCATCATCAATAAAGCTTGACTCATATTCATCATTTGAGCATAAGCTATCAGAATCGTAGGAATCTTCATCCCCAATTGTTTCTCCATCACTATCATGACTTGTGAGATCTTCAGAGTCAGAATCTGAATAATTCCATGAATCTAAAAAATCTTCTAAATCGTAATTACTCATATTTATAGGGCTATAATTCATAGTCTGATTCTTCAGAGTCAGATGGTAGAGGTGAATTTGGATGAAGACGTGTATATGTTTCTAGCGAACCACTTTTAATTATATATTTTTTTAAAATTCTTTTAGAGTTTTCTTCTTCCAAATAATCTTGATAATCATCATAAGCCATTTGTCTTTTTTCTTCTTTGGGATATGGTTGAACTGGTTGATCTGAATACAAGCGTATAAATTTGTCTAAATTAAACATTAAAGTAAAATTTCTTTCCTTATGATCTATTTCAATTTTTGATAGATGCATGATGCCTTCAAAATTACAATAAACCATCTCACCAATAAGATGGTCAACATAATCTTTTAAATAATAACCGCCGCAAGTATCTTTAACTTTATTCATAAATGTGAATCCAAAAGACCCTCCCATAGTTTTATCATAAAATGTTTTTTGTTTAAGGGTTAGCAAATTGAAAGCTTTTTTAATTTGATCAATAATTATTGTATCAACACTAATAAATTTTTTATTACACATCTGAAAATGAATCTCTCCAACAGACCATTTTAAATCAGATATATTTTTAATTGAGCTTCTTTCCAAATATCTTGGAGGAGAGTGGCTCAATAACGTATCAGTTTTTTCAAGAGGATCTCTGAGAATTCCGCTGAAGAAATCAATTGTGTTTTGAATTGTGTGCCCCATTTATATATGAAAACTTTACTTAAACTAAATTACATTTCCATCGAGCCCAATAATTTTTCTTTCAATATCCTTTTGGATAATAATATTTTTTACATTAAAAGTTATCTTCAAATAATCTTTAATTATAATTGACCTAAATGTCATCTCCCCGGTTATGATTTTATTATTAACATCAATATCTGTTTTATTAAAAAATATACATACATCTCCTTTACTTGAGTTGATGGTCTTATCATTAAGTTCCAAAGAAGTGGCGTCCAATTTTTCACCAATCTTTTCATAAATAGCCATTAGAAGGGGGGAGACATGATCCAAATAGACTTTTATCGATTTTTTAGCTGGAATAGAAAATCCGCGGCCTTTAAACATAATTGATGGACTAATATTATCATTTAATTCGGGATAAACCCAAAAATTACCATATTTATCTTTGTTCAACTTTACATCTTTGACACAATCAATAGAACCTTCGGTAATAGATTGAAATTGGTCTTTTGTGTTGTGAAACATTGTATTTATTAGTGAATAAACTTGCATTTAGTTTAAGTAAAAATTTACCACATAAATATGATAAGTTCTGAAGGATATTTAGAATTTCCAGACTCTCCATATGATAAATTAGAGAATTGTCTGGCTTGTGATAGAGTGGGGCTTAATGATGAGGATTCATATAAACAATGTATTTTCTGTGATTTAATTTTAATTAATGATAATAAGAAATATAAAAAAATATATAACTCTTTTAAATTAGAACCAAAAATGAATTACTTTACAAGATTAATAAGAGAGATGAATGTTAAGTATTGTGATGATAATACACCATTTCTTTCAAGGGAAGAGACTAATTGTATTGAGGAAATGTATAAGGGTTTAATGATATTTATTATTCAAAATAATTTTAATGGAAATGTTAATACAAGATACTATATAAATAAAATAATGGATTATTTTGAAATTAAACCCGAACTCAGGATAAAATATAGAGTTTCTCAAATAGCTCAAAAAAAGTTGGATAACTTGTTTTCCAAATATATAAATGAATGATTTTTTACCCGTTTGGGAAAATAAGATAAAATTTAATAACCATAAAAACATTCCAAATTCATTGAGATGTCTAATAGTTGGTTCAAGCGGATGTGGAAAAACCTGTTTACTTTTAAAGATGCTCCTTGGTTCTAATTTTTTAGATTATGATAATTTAATAATTTTTACAAAGTCAAGTTTTCAACCCGAGTATCAACTACTCTCACAGGGTTTTAATGCGGGTCTTAAAAAGGAAGACATTATCGGTTTATTTAAACTTCAAAACAAACTAAATGATTATAATATTGATGATATAATACAATTATTTTGTGATACACAGAAATCAAAATCGAAACCCATAACTTGTATTCTCAGTGATAATACGGATGATATACCTTCACCTCAAGATTTAGATAAATCAAAAAAGAACCTCGTCATCTTTGATGATTGTGTTAATGAGAGAAACCAAACAGTAATGGATAGCTACTATACAAGAGGGAGACATTCTTCTTGTAATTGTATATATCTTAGTCAATCATATTTTCAACTCCCTCGACGCTCAATAAGAAACAATGCCAATACTTTTATTTTATTTAAGTTAAATTCAATAGATGTAAATAATTTTTGGAGAGATAATTGCTCTACGTTATGTAGTAAAAAAGAATTTGAAAATTATATGAAACACACGATTGGAAAATATAAATATATTGTTGTGAAACAAGATGAGATACTAAATGATATTTTTCAATACTAAATGAATACTGAAGAAAGAGAAAGAAAGTTTAAGGAACATCAACAATTAGTTTCAAAAGTTGTTAAACAACAGGAAGAGATAAAGAAGAAATGGAGACAGAAACTAACTGGTGAAGAAGCCTTTGAAAGAAAACAAGAGAAATTCTTTAAACCACTTTTGAAAACTCAACACTCACCTACAGTTCCCACGGTAGAATTTACTCCGAAAAAACTTCAAATGCTCAAAGATTTTAGTCAGATAACAAAACAAGAACTTGGTGAATTAGAATATAATGATGAAGAATTATTTCGGAAACTTGAGCAGGTAAATCAACCCCCTAATTATGTTGTGGAAGCTCTTCAAAACAATGAATATTCGGCGGGTTCAAAAACCAGAGCAGGTCTCATTCCAACAGAAGAACCAGCAGTGTTTCATCTTGTGGAAGAAAAGGTATTGATATTTAATGATGAATTGATGTTCTTGAGTTCTACTCAACCAAATGTTAAATTAACTCCAAGATTAATGTTTCTTCTAACAAACCCTGGATTCAGCGGTTCAAAATATTTTGAGGAACCACTTGATATGGAAAGAGAGGAAGATAGGGTATATATTGAGTTGTTAAATGCACTTGATTATGGAGTTTCTGTTGCTGGTAAAAGTAAGAAGAATGAGAAGGAGAAACATATTATTGATGCTTTAAGTAAGTTTGGTTCGGGTGTTAGTTTTCTTCCAAATGACCCATCACAATTAGTTAATAGGCTATTATTGTTGTTAGGTAGTAAGAAGGCTGGAAACAACAATTGTTTTAATGAATCCTCAGCCATTTTAGATCAGTTGATGAATATGAAAATAATTAATAAATGTCAATACAAAGATATTTTATTAGATATTAAATAAGATGAGAAGCACAATTCTTAGTTTTAATTTCACAACGAGCAATTACACAGCTTCATTCCCTTACCCACTACAACTTGACCCCCTTACCTCATATGAGGCATCTTTGTTGTCAATGGAAACTTACAATACCCTTTTTAATATCACAGAGAAAAACAACAAGTTTAGTTATAATCCAGGCACTGCCTACAAAACTTTAACTGTTTCACCTGGAGCTTACGAGATTTCTCAAATATCTTCAGAAGTCTCTCGCCTTATGAAAGAAAAAGGTGATGAACCAAAAAATATTGTAATAGATATTCAAACACACACTTCAAAATCAACTATTAAACTGAAAAATAATTATAAAGTTGATTTCACGATTGAAAATTCGTTCAGAGAGCTATTGGGTTTCTCTTCAAAAAAGATTGAAAATAACGGGACGTTTTACAGTGATAATGTTATCCAAATATCCTCCGGTATAAATTCAGTATTAATTCATTGTGATTTGATTGATGGTGCTTATAACGATGGAATAAGAACAAATACAATATTTTCATTCAGTGCATACTCAACCCCGATTGGTTATAAATTTAATATGGAACCCAAAAATCTTGTCTATTTACCTGTGTCAGGAAAAACCATATACAGAGTAAATTTTAGGATAACCGACCAAGATAATCGTATGATATCCTTTAATGATGAAATTATATCCATCAGAATTCACCTACGTGAAGTTTTTCAATAAATAAATAATGGTTATTGTGAGAAAACACGAGTTGGGAAAATATAAAATAATTACAGGGGAGGGCATGTTCCTTTCACCAGACTATACAAGGTATGTGGGTAAAGGATACTATAAACCTAAGAGACAACGGGGTGTGGGTCATCAATTTCGAAATAAAGGAGATGGGATAATTGATACTCTAATGGGTATTGGTTCAACCATCCTTAAACATAAAGACCTAATTGGTTCAACTGCTTCTCTCATGGGAAATGTAGCGGGTGTTGTAAAGAGTATAAAAGATGCTCAAAAGGAGTCCCATAAATTACAAGCAATCAAAGAAATTAAAAAAGGTAAAACTCAACTATCTTCACAAGAACGACAAAAAATCATTAAAATACTTGGGTCAGGGTTTCAACAATTTTAATACTATATAAATACAAGTATGGAAGCGATTGATAGTATCTATGATTTGGATGATACGATTATCATTTCAAACTCTACTAAAAAGGAAGACTATTTTAAGGTAAATGCTATTACAGGAACCGACTGGAATTCAAACGGAACAAAAAGTTTTGAAATAAATAATCAACAAACTTACTTGAATATAGCTGATAGTTTCTTGCTGTGTAAATTTAAATTCACTAAGGCTGCGAATAATACTAATGCTACACTCGTAAATGATTTCTTCTGGAAAATGTTTGACAGTGTTCGCCTGTATATTGGAACACAAGAGGTTGAAGCGGTTGATTATGTCTCTGCTACATCTGAAATGATGAAATTTACACTATATTCGTTTGGTGATAGAATGGGTAAGGGAGCTGTTGAAGGCTTTATTCCTGATATGTCAACGGGAACAAACACAGACCCTGGTTATAGTCAAAGGAAGTCAATGTATAATGATGAAACAAAAGCAGTGAATAGTTTTACCGTAGCAGTACCTCTTAAAGGTATATTTGGATTTTGCGATTATGATAAAGTTTTGTATGGTCTTAAAATTAGATTTCAACTACAAAGGAATGATAATGTAAATAGGTTGCTTTTTGGGGATGAAAATGCTTTTGGAGACAACAATAAATTTGTTATTAATGATTTGTGTTGGTATATCAGTGAATATACTCCTAATCTTAAAACGGAAGAGATGTTAAATAGAAGACTTAACTCAAAGAAACCGCTAAATGTATCATACCTTAAAAGAAGATGTCAACACGTTAAACTGGAACACACTACCTACACTTGGAATTTGGGTGTTCTTGAAGGAAAGCCACGATACCTATGGCTCATTTTTAAAAAACCAGATGGAGAGGAGGGTACTAATAAGAATAATGCACTGAGTGATAATGCTAAGGTGAAACAACTTCGGGTTTCTCTTGATGGCACATTTTATCCACGAGATAGATTGGAAATTGATTGGGAAAAAAATGATTATGCGGAAGCCTACAAGTCCTACCAAAAGGTGTGTGAAAGTAATGGTAATAATGATCCTATTTTGGATATGGTTGCATTTAAAGGTTTATAACCAATCTACGCAATTGACCTGAGTTCTCAAAAGGAAACTATAAAGTCTAATCGAGTGGATACTTCTCTATACATTGAAAGAGGGGAGAATGAAGAAGTTGATGCTTATTGTTTGCTTTTGGAGGAAACAGAATTACAGATTAATACAGATAATGGTGTTATGATTAATATCACATAGGTTTTTTCTCATAAATAAATGGTAGGGGTATATGTTAATCAAATCAATCTTAATAAATTAACATCTTGTATTCAAAATCAAAAGCCTTGTATTATTAATGTTAATACAATTCAAAGAAAAGGAGCTGTAAGAATTGATGTTTTACTCACACACACACAAGTAAAAACACTAAATGATGTTGGATCACTTAAAATTAAAATGACGAAACCTATGTTAAAGAAATATTCAATAGACGAGTCAAGAGGAGGATTTCTCCCGTTTCTAATTCCTTTATTTGCTGGTTTAAGTGCGGCGGGAGCATTGACTGGTGGTATTTCAGCAGCGGTAAAAACTGCTAACGAAAGGAAGACACAACTAAAAGCTCAAAAAGAATTGGAAAGACATAACAAGGAGTTGGAGAAACAAATTAGTGGAAGTGGTGTAATTGTAGATTTTGCTCACCCACTGCCTGATAAAGCTAGATTGTTGGTTGGTGATATGCTTTCCTCTATCGCTCAAGCGGGTGTTAAACTAACTAAACGGGGTAATGGATTGTATCTTTCTCATAAATAAATGGATAAATGGTTTAAACAATTTGGAAAGAATACAACGTCAAATATAGAACTATCTAAGTATTGTAAAACACTAAAAATTGATAACGTGGTAATCTGTATGAGAGATGAATTAACACATATAAATAAGAATACAAAGAATATTATTATGAATTTAGACACACAGAATGGTTCTCATTGGGTTTGTATTCATAATAGTCAGGATAAATATTATTTTGATAGTTATGGTATGCCACCACCTGTTGAAGTATTACAATTCTTACAGAATGGTGTTTATCAAACATTTCAAGTTCAAGAAATTAATTCTAAATGTTGTGGTCAATTATGTTTATATGTATTATTTCAACTCAACAATAATGAAAATTTTTATGATATCATTTTTAATCTAATATAAATGACTTATGTTGGAAAAGATGGTTCTATCTTTGGAAAATCCTCCCAGGATATTGATTTATCAAATTATTATACAAAGGCACAGGCTGAACGACAAAAATATAGTATAAGTAAAAATATTAATATGAAGAATACTTATAAATTAATCAATTATCCAAACCCTACAGATGCGAATGACTTAATTAGATTCAGTGATTTATCACACTTGTTAAATAAAACAGCACGTTTTGTGAAACAAGTAAAATTTACAACCACAACACCTGGTTATACTGACCATACACCTTTCCTCATTGAATTTAACTACCTGCTTACAATTGAATTTTATAAAGAAGGACATTTAGTTAATATGCGAATTAATAAATGGGGGTATGATATGCCTGATTTAGGGTATAATTGGTCTTTTTCAATAAACTTAGAAGACCTACATGATTTAAATCAGTCTCGTAAAGAAGAATATTATCCACTTGGTGAAGATAAGGATTTATGTGGAAGTACAATTAGTAAACAACAAATACGTGATTTTAAGAAAATAAAAATATATGATAGTATAGCGATGATTCGCATGACAAAGAAGGAAGGTAATGAGATAAGGATAGAAAGCCGAGGAATACAAACCGATTTGGTAGTGGGAAGATGGGGTGGTATTACCTGTCATAATATTAATCTCACATATATTTCTGATACATAAATGGCAGGAAGAAGACTACAAGAGAATTATAATTTTTGTATTCAAGGATACCTACAAGAAAAGGGTGCTCGGTTTTACATACCGTACGAATTGGAACATACACATGGAAATTTTGTCATTAAATACTGGCCTTATACTGATATTGTTAAACCCACAAATAGAGACTTGTTTAAAGTATTAAATAAAAATGAACTTCTCAAAGTTATGAAATATAAAACTCTTTTAGAAATCGTCAACAAATCTTATTGGTATCCTATTATGAGAAAAATAATTATAGATACAAGAATATCTCAAAATCCAGATGAGTATATGTATAATATTATTTGGGACTCAAGCTCAAGGGTTGTAAGGGCTGAGGAAGGAATTGAAGAAGAGAAGGAGGAGGAGGAGAGGGAGGAGAGGGAGATGGAAATCAGTGAGATTCATAAAAGATTAAATGTATTACAACAAATAAATCAATCTCAACGCACCGAAGAGGAAAATAAAGAAAGAATGACTCTTGTGAAAAAATTGGTTTTAAAAACGGATGAGATGAGTTCAATTTCAGGGAGGAGATCTAAACGAGAAAGTGGTATTGACTTTAGTTAGTTTTATTTGTAAATAAATGGAGGAGAAAGTGAAGACATTTCTAAGGATTCTTTATGTTTTAAAAATTAAGATAGAAATGTATATGTTGAAAACTAAAAAGGTTTTGATACTCTGTCGGAATTTTTCTGATAAATAAATATGAGTTATTGCCTCAAATGTAAAAAGAAAACTAAATCTAAAAGTGTATTGTATGTTAAAGCTAAAAATAATAGAGTTTATCAAAAAGGAATATGTCAAGTGTGTGGCTCTAAAAAGTGTCAATTCATCTCTCCTAAAAGTGGAGGAGACATACAAAAGTTTCTCTCAGGAAGTAAATTTACAACAACTGGAATTCCAGGGGAACTACATCTACCTGGATATTCTTTCTGTGGTCCAGGAACAAACTTGGATAAAAGATTAGATGAGACTGACAATCCTAAACCTTGGTCTAAACCTACAAATAGGGTTGACGAAGTGTGTATGAAGCATGATATTGCTTATGGGGATACCACCACATTGGATGAAAAACATGAAGCAGACGAAGAAATGTTGTATAATTTGTCTTTGATACGAAATCCGACATTGAGAGAGAAAGTTGATAGGTTTATTGTGAAAAAAATGATAAGTGTTAAATTGAAACTTGGTCTTGGTTATTCACCCTCAAAAAACTATTAGGCTCTAATGATGACATCAAGACTGAGGAGCTTTTGGCCGAAGAATTACACAAACCTATAATCACAAAGTTTAAAAGAAGGAAGGTTTATTCTAAATACACCGACCACATATGGTCCGCTGATTTAATTGAATTGAATAATGACAGGGGATACAGGTATGCTTTAACCGTTATTGATTTGAGGAGTAGATTTGCCTGGGTTGTCCCTTTAAAAAATAAAAGGGGTGATACTTTAATGTTAGCCTTTAAGCTAATATTTGATCGGGATAAAAGAAAACCAAAGAAGTTATGGACTGATGAGGGAACAGAGTTCTATAACAAAATATTCATGAAATTTCTTAAGGGGAAGGGTATTAAATTATACAGCACCTTTAATGAAGGAAAAGCAGTTGTTATTGAGCGTTTTAATCGTACTTTAAAAGAGAAATTATATAAAAAATTCACACAACTCGGTTCTCAAAAATGGGTCTATTTAATTCAGGATATTGTATATAATTACAATAATACAGTTCATTCATCAACAAAATCAAAACCATCAGAAACATTTACAAAATTAGAATATGAAAAGGAGATTAATTTGAGAAAGCCCAAGTTTAAAGTTGGTGATATGGTAAGAATATACAGATGGAAAAGCCATTTTGAGAAAGGTTATACACAAAAATGGACTCGTGAATTATTTAAAATCATTGATGTAATGGATACAGTTCCTTGGACTTACAAATTATATGATATGAATGGGGAAGAAATCTTGGGTTCATTTTACTCACAAGAATTACAAAAAACAAAACTGGTAAAAAGCTAAAGGGAATAAAGAAGGGGGTTATAAAACAAACTCTCGGATTTGATGATTATAAAAACACGATGGATACAAAGGAGGTTGTGTACAGAAATATTAAAGGAATAAGAAGTTATAAACATAAAATATATTCCGAGAAAGTTCTTAAGAAGGCACTTGGTGCATATGATGATAAACGATATTTAAATAATGATGGGAACACATCGGTTCCTTTTGGATATCATGCCTCTTGCTAAAGGGGGGATGTACAATGGAAGTATAGATAATCTACTAAATCACCTCGATACATGAGTCAATGGGTAATAAACAGAAGGATAATAAACGGGGGATCACAGGTAGGTGGATTTTAGAGCCTCGATACATGAGCAGTGGGATCATAGACAAACAGTGAACCTCGATATAGGAGGATAATAAACGGGGGATCCCTGGCAGAGGGGGTAATAAACAGAAGGACCAAAGGACCGCAAACAATCAGTGAACCCTGTATTGCCTCACCGTTGGCGAGGCTAGAGAATTACTAACTTGATAACTTTTTTTAAAGACGCCGCTCGGCTTCGCCTTCGCTTTGTCTTATAAAAAAGTTATATCACCCCTTCAAACTAGCATGGTGTATGGCGAAAAAACGGTCATGATTTCCAAAAAACCCACTTTAAAAAACACACGATTTGGGGCAAAATAACAACGATTTTAGGACTTTTGGGCCATTTTTCAGCGATTTTGTGCCTTTTCACCCCCTTTTCCAGTCAAAAAGCCCCATTTTAGGTGTCCCAGTGGGTTTGGTTGCGGGTATCCCAGTATCAACCTTTTTCCCCTACTAACACATGTGCGAAAAGTGGTTTTTCAACACTATCACAAGTGCAAAAAGTGTTTTTTCCACACTAATACAAGTGCAAAAGTGGTTTCCTGCACCAACACAAGTGCGAAAAGTGGTTTTTCAACACTAATACAAGTGCAAAAGTGGTTTCCTGCACCAACACAAGTGCGAAAAGTGGTTTTTCAACACTAACACAAGTGCGAAAAGTGGATTTTCAACACTATCACAAGTGCAAAAAGTGTTTTTTCCACACTAATACAAGTGCGAAAAGTGGTTTTTCAACACTAACACAAGTGCAAAAAGTGGTTTTTCCACACTAATGCAAGTGCAAAAGTGGTTTCCTGCACCAACACAAGTGCGAAAAGTGGTTTTTCAACACTAACACAAGTGCGAAAAGTGGTTTTTTAACACTAACACAAGTGCGAAAAGTGGTTTTTCCACACTAATACAAGTGCAAAAGTGGTTTCCTGCACCAACACAAGTGCGAAATGTGGTTTTTCAACACTAACACAAGTGCGAAAAGTGGTTTTTCCACACTAATACAAGTGCAAAAGTGGTTTCCTGCACCAACACAAGTGCGAAAAGTGGTTTTTCAACACTAACACAAGTGCGAAAAGTGGTTTTTCAACACTATCACAAGTGCAAAAAGTGTTTTTTCCACACTAATACAAGTGCGAAAAGTGGTTTTTCAACACTAACACAAGTGCGAAAAGTGGTTTTTCCACACTAATACAAGTGCAAAAGTGGTTTCCTGCACCAACACAAGTGCGAAAAGTGGTTTTTCAACACTAACACAAGTGCGAAAAGTGGTTTTTAAACACTATCACAAGTGCAAAAAGTGTTTTTTCCACACTAATACAAGTGCAAAAGTGGTTTCCGGCACCAACACAAGTGCGAAAAGTGGTTTTTCAACACTAACACAAGTGCGAAAAGTGGTTTTTCAACACTAACACAAGTGCGAAAAGTGGTTTTTCAACACTATCACAAGTGCAAAAGTGTTTTTTCCACACTAATACAAGTGCAAAAGTGGTTTCCTGCACCAACACAAGTGCGAAAAGTGGTTTTTCAACACTAACACAAGTGCGAAAAGTGGTTTCCGGCACCAACACAAGTGCAAAAAGTGGTTTCCTGCACCAACACAAGTGCGAAAAGTGGTTTTTCAACACTATCACAAGTGCAAAAAGTGTTTTTTCCACACTAAGACAAGTGCAAAAGTGGTTTCCTGCACCAACACAAGTGCGAAAAGTGGTTTTTCAACACTAACACAAGTGCGAAAAGTGGTTTTTCAACACTAACACAAGTGCGAAAAGTGGTTTTCCACACTATTACAAGTGCAAAAGTGGTTTCCTGCACGAACGCAAGTGCGAAAAGTGGTTTTTCAACACTAACACAAGTGCGAAAAGTGTTTTTTCAACACTAACACAAGTGCAAAATGTGGTTTTTCCACACGAATACAAGTGCAAAAGTGGTTTCCTGCACCAACACAAGTGCGAAAAGTGGTTTTTCAACACGAACACAAGTGCGAAAAGTGGTTTTTCAACACTAACACAAGTGCGAAAAGTGGTTTTTCCACACTAATACAAGTGCAAAAGTGGTTTCCTGCACCAACACAAGTGCGAAAAGTGATTTTTCAACACTAACACAAGTGCGAAAAGTGGTTTTTCCACACTAATACAAGTGCAAAAGTGGCTTCCTGCACCAACACAAGTGCGAAAAGTGGTTTTTCAAGACTAACACAAGTGCGAAAAGTGGTTTTTCAACACTATCACAGTGAAAAAAGTGTTTTTTCCACACTAATACAAGTGCGAAAAGTGGTTTTTCAACACTAACACAAGTGCGAAAAGTGGTTTTTCCACACTAATACAAGTGCAAAAGTGGTTTCCTGCACAAACACAAGTGCGAAAAGTGGTTTTTCAACACTAACACAAGTGCAAAAAGTGGTTTTTCAACACTATCACAAGTGCAAAAAGTGTTTTTTCCACACTAATACAAGTGCAAAAGTGGTTTCCTGCACCAACACAAGTGCGAAAAGTGGTTTTTCAACACTAACACAAGTGCGAAAAGTGGTTTTTCAACACTAACACAAGTGCGAAAAGTGGTTTTTCCACACTAATACAAGTGCAAAAGTGGTTTACTGCATCAACACAAGTGCGAAAAGTGGTTTTTCAACACTAACACAAGTGCGAAAAGTGGTTTTTCAACACTAACACAAGTGCGAAAAGTGTTTTTTCCACACTAATACAAGTGCAAAAGTAGTTTACTGCACCAACACAAGTGCGAAAAGGGGTTTTTCAACACTAACACAAGTGCGAAAAGTGGTTTTTCAACACTAACACAAGTGCGAAAAGTGTTTTTTCCACACTAATACAAGTGCAAAAGTGGTTTCCTGCACCAACACAAGTGCGAAAAGTGGTTTTTCAACACTAACACAAGTGCGAAAAGTGGTTTTTCAACACTATCACAAGTGCAAAAAGTGGTTTCCTGCACCAACACAAGTGCGAAAAGTGGTTTTTCAACACTAACACAAGTGCGAAAAGTGGTTTTTCAACACTATCACAAGTGCAAAAAGTGTTTTTTCCACACTAATACAAGTGCAAAAGTGGTTTCCGGCACCAACACAAGTGCGAAAAGTGGTTTTTCAACACTAACACAAGTGCGAAAAGTGGTTTTTCAACACTAACACAAGTGCGAAAAGTGGTTTTTCAACACTATCACAAGTGCAAAAAGTGTTTTTTCCACACTAATACAAGTGCAAAAGTGGTTTCCTGCACCAACACAAGTGCGAAAAGTGGTTTTTCAACACTAACACAAGTGCGAAAAGTGGTTTCCGGCACCAACACAAGTGCAAAAAGTGGTTTCCTGCACCAACACAAGTGCGAAAAGTGGTTTTTCAACACTAACACAAGTGCGAAAAGTGGTTTTTCAACACTATCACAAGTGCAAAAAGTGTTTTTTCCACACTAATACAAGTGCAAAAGTGGTTTCCTGCACCAACACAAGTGCGAAAAGTGGTTTTTCAACACTAACACAAGTGCGAAAAGTGGTTTTTCAACACTAACACAAGTGCGAAAAGTGGTTTTCCACACTATTACAAGTGCAAAAGTGGTTTCCTGCACCAACACAAGTGCGAAAAGTGGTTTTTCAACACTAACACAAGTGCGAAAAGTGGTTTTTCAACACTAACACAAGTGCAAAAAGTGGTTTTTCCACACGATTACAAGTGCAAAAGTGGTTTCCTGCACCAACACAAGTGCGAAAAGTGGTTTTTCAACACGAACACAAGTGCGAAAAGTGGTTTTTCAACACTAACACAAGTGCGAAAAGTGGTTTTTCCACACTAATACAAGTGCAAAAGTGGTTTCCTGCACCAACACAAGTGCGAAAAGTGATTTTTCAACACTAACACAAGTGCGAAAAGTGGTTTTTCCACACTAATACAAGTGCAAAAGTGGCTTCCTGCACCAACACAAGTGCGAAAAGTGGTTTTTCAAGACTAACACAAGTGCGAAAAGTGGTTTTTCAACACTATCACAAGTGCAAAAAGTGTTTTTTCCACACTAATACAAGTGCGAAAAGTGGTTTTTCAACACTAACACAAGTGCGAAAAGTGGTTTTTCCACACTAATACAAGTGCAAAAGTGGTTTCCTGCACCAACACAAGTGCGAAAAGTGGTTTTTCAACACTAACACAAGTGCGAAAAGTGGTTTTTCAACATTATCACAAGTGCAAAAAGTGTTTTTTCCACACTAATACAAGTGCAAAAGTGGTTTCCTGCACCAACACAAGTGCGAAAAGTGGTTTTTCAACACTAATACAAGTGCAAAAGTGGTTTCCTGCACCAACACAAGTGCGAAAAGTGGTTTTTCAACACTAACACAAGTGCGAAAAGTGGATTTTCAACACTATCACAAGTGCAAAAAGTGTTTTTTCCACACTAATACAAGTGCGAAAAGTGGTTTTTCAACACTAACACAAGTGCGAAAAGTGGTTTTTCCACACTAATACAAGTGCAAAAGTGGTTTCCTGCACCAACACAAGTGCGAAAAGTGGTTTTTCAACACTAACACAAGTGCGAAAAGTGGTTTTTTAACACTAACACAAGTGTGAAAAGTGGTTTTTCCACACTAATACAAGTGCAAAAGTGGTTTCCTGCACCAACACAAGTGCGAAATGTGGTTTTTCAACACTAACACAAGTGCGAAAAGTGGTTTTTCCACACTAATACAAGTGCAAAAGTGGTTTCCTGCACCAACACAAGTGCGAAAAGTGGTTTTTCAACACTAACACAAGTGCGAAAAGTGGTTTTTCAACACTATCACAAGTGCAAAAAGTGTTTTTTCCACACTAATACAAGTGCGAAAAGTGGTTTTTCAACACTAACACAAGTGCGAAAAGTGGTTTTTCCACACTAATACAAGTGCAAAAGTGGTTTCCTGCACCAACACAAGTGCGAAAAGTGGTTTTTCAACACTAACACAAGGGCGAAAAGTGGTTTTTCAACACTATCACAAGTGCAAAAAGTGTTTTTTCCACACTAATACAAGTGCAAAAGTGGTTTCCGGCACCAACACAAGTGCGAAAAGTGGTTTTTCAACACTAACACAAGTGCGAAAAGTGGTTTTTCAACACTAACACAAGTGCGAAAAGTGGTTTTTCAACACTATCACAAGTGCAAAAAGTGTTTTTTCCACACTAATACAAGTGCAAAAGTGGTTTCCTGCACCAACACAAGTGCGAAAAGTGGTTTTTCAACACTAACACAAGTGCGAAAAGTGGTTTCCGGCACCAACACAAGTGCAAAAAGTGGTTTCCTGCACCAACACAAGTGCGAAAAGTGGTTTTTCAACACTAACACAAGTGCGAAAAGTGGTTTTTCAACACTATCACAAGTGCAAAAAGTGTTTTTTCCACACTAATACAAGTGCAAAAGTGGTTTCCTGCACCAACACAAGTGCGAAAAGTGGTTTTTCAACACTAACACAAGTGCGAAAAGTGGTTTTTCAACACTAACACAAGTGCGAAAAGTGGTTTTCCACACTATTACAAGTGCAAAAGTGGTTTCCTGCACGAACGCAAGTGCGAAAAGTGGTTTTTCAACACTAACACAAGTGCGAAAAGTGTTTTTTCAACACTAACACAAGTGCAAAATGTGGTTTTTCCACACGAATACAAGTGCAAAAGTGGTTTCCTGCACCAACACAAGTGCGAAAAGTGGTTTTTCAACACGAACACAAGTGCGAAAAGTGGTTTTTCAACACTAACACAAGTGCGAAAAGTGGTTTTTCCACACTAATACAAGTGCAAAAGTGGTTTCCTGCACCAACACAAGTGCGAAAAGTGATTTTTCAACACTAACACAAGTGCGAAAAGTGGTTTTTCCACACTAATACAAGTGCAAAAGTGGCTTCCTGCACCAACACAAGTGCGAAAAGTGGTTTTTCAAGACTAACACAAGTGCGAAAAGTGGTTTTTCAACACTATCACAAGTGCAAAAAGTGTTTTTTCCACACTAATACAAGTGCGAAAAGTGGTTTTTCAACACTAACACAAGTGCGAAAAGTGGTTTTTCCACACTAATACAAGTGCAAAAGTGGTTTCCTGCACAAACACAAGTGCGAAAAGTGGTTTTTCAACACTAACACAAGTGCAAAAAGTGGTTTTTCAACACTATCACAAGTGCAAAAAGTGTTTTTTCCACACTAATACAAGTGCAAAAGTGGTTTCCTGCACCAACACAAGTGCGAAAAGTGGTTTTTCAACACTAACACAAGTGCGAAAAGTGGTTTTTCAACACTAACACAAGTGCGAAAAGTGGTTTTTCCACACTAATACAAGTGCAAAAGTGGTTTACTGCATCAACACAAGTGCGAAAAGTGGTTTTTCAACACTAACACAAGTGTGAAAAGTGGTTTTTCAACACTAACACAAGTGCGAAAAGTGTTTTTTCCACACTAATACAAGTGCAAAAGTAGTTTACTGCACCAACACAAGTGCGAAAAGGGGTTTTTCAACACTAACACAAGTGCGAAAAGTGGTTTTTCAACACTAACACAAGTGCGAAAAGTGTTTTTTCCACACTAATACAAGTGCAAAAGTGGTTTCCTGCACCAACACAAGTGCGAAAAGTGGTTTTTCAACACGAACACAAGTGCGAAAAGTGGTTTTTCAACACTAACACAAGTGTGAAAAGTGGTTTTTCCACACTAATACAAGTACAAAAGTGGTTTCCTGCACCAACACAAGTGCGAAAAGTGATTTTTCAACACTAACACAAGTGCAAAAAGTGGTTTTTCAACACTAACACAAGTGCGAAAAGTGTTTTTTCCACACTAATACAAGTGCAAAAGTGGTTTCCTGCACCAACACAAGTGCGAAAAGTGGTTTTTCAACACTAACACAAGTGCGAAAAGTGGTTTTTCAACACTATCACAAGTGCAAAAAGTGGTTTTTCAACACTAACACAAGTGTGAAAAGTGTTTTTTCCACACTAATACAAGTGCAAAAGTGGTTTCCTGCACCAACACAAGTGCGAAAAGTGGTTTTTCAACACTAACACAAGTGCGAAAAGTGGTTTTTCAACACTATCACAAGTGCAAAAAGTGTTTTTTCCACACTAATACAAGTGCGAAAAGTGGTTTTTCAACACTAACACAAGTGCGAAAAGTGGTTTTTCCACACTAATACAAGTGCAAAAGTGGTTTCCTGCACCAACACAATGCGAAAAGTGGTTTTTCAACACTAACACAAGTGCGAAAAGTGGTTTTTCAACACTATCACAAGTGCAAAAAGTGTTTTTTCCACACTAATACAAGTGCAAAAGTGGTTTCCGGCACCAACACAAGTGCGAAAAGTGGTTTTTCAACACTAACACAAGTGCGAAAAGTGGTTTTTCAACACTAACACAAGTGCGAAAAGTGGTTTTTCAACACTATCACAAGTGCAAAAAGTGTTTTTTCCACACTAATACAAGTGCAAAAGTGGTTTCCTGCACCAACACAAGTGCGAAAAGTGGTTTTTCAACACTAACACAAGTGCGAAAAGTGGTTTCCGGCACCAACACAAGTGCAAAAAGTGGTTTCCTGCACCAACACAAGTGCGAAAAGTGGTTTATCAACACTAACACAAGTGCGAAAAGTGGTTATTCAACACTATCACAAGTGCAAAAAGTGTTTTTTCCACACTAATACAAGTGCAAAAGTGGTTTCCTGCACCAACACAAGTGCGAAAAGTGGTTTTTCAACACTAACACAAGTGCGAAAAGTGGTTTTTCAACACTAACACAAGTGCGAAAAGTGGTTTTCCACACTATTACAAGTGCAAAAGTGGTTTCCTGCACGAACACAAGTGCGAAAAGTGGTTTTTCAACACTAACACAAGTGCGAAAAGTGGTTTTTCAACACTAAAACAAGTGCAAAATGTGGTTTTTCCACACGAATACAAGTGCAAAAGTGGTTTCCTGCACCAACACAAGTGCGAAAAGTGGTTTTTCAACACGAACACAAGTGCGAAAAGTGGTTTTTCAACACTAACACAAGTGCGAAAAGTGGTTTTTCCACACTAATACAAGTGCAAAAGTGGTTTCCTGCACCAACACAAGTGCGAAAAGTGATTTTTCAACACTAACACAAGTGCGAAAAGTGGTTTTTCCACACTAATACAAGTGCAAAAGTGGCTTCCTGCACCAACACAAGTGCGAAAAGTGGTTTTTTAAGACTAACACAAGTGCGAAAAGTGGTTTTTCAACACTATCACAAGTGCAAAAAGTGTTTTTTCCACACTAATACAAGTGCGAAAAGTGGTTTTTCAACACTAACACAAGTGCGAAAAGTGGTTTTTCCACACTAATACAAGTGCAAAAGTGGTTTCCTGCACAAACACAAGTGCGAAAAGTGGTTTTTCAACACTAACACAAGTGCAAAAAGTGGTTTTTCAACACTATCACAAGTGCAAAAAGTGTTTTTCCACACTAATACAAGTGCAAAAGTGGTTTCCTGCACCAACACAAGTGCGAAAAGTGGTTTTTCAACACTAACACAAGTGCGAAAAGTGGTTTTTCAACACTAACACAAGTGCGAAAAGTGGTTTTTCCACACTAATAAAAGTGCAAAAGTGGTTTACTGCATCAACACAAGTGCGAAAAGTGTTTTTTCCACACTAATACAAGTGCAAAAGTAGTTTACTGCACCAACACAAGTGCGAAAAGGGGTTTTTCAACACTAACACAAGTGCGAAAAGTGGTTTGTCAACACTAACACAAGTGCGAAAAGTGTTTTTTCCACACTAATACAAGTGCAAAAGTGGTTTCCTGCACCAACACAAGTGCGAAAAGTGGTTTTTCAACACGAACACAAGTGCGAAAAGTGGTTTTTCAACACTAACACAAGTGTGAAAAGTGGTTTTTCCACACTAATACAAGTGCAAAAGTGGTTTCCTGCACCAACACAAGTGCGAAAAGTGATTTTTCAACACTAACACAAGTGCAAAAAGTGGTTTTTCAACACTAACACAAGTGCGAAAAGTGTTTTTTCCACACTAATACAAGTGCAAAAGTGGTTTCCTGCACCAACACAAGTGCGAAAAGTGGTTTTTCAACACTAACACAAGTGCGAAAAGTGGTTTTTCAACACTATCACAAGTGCAAAAAGTGGTTTTTCAACACTAACACAAGTGCGAAAAGTGTTTTTTCCACACTAATACAAGTGCAAAAGTGGTTTCCTGCACCAACACAAGTGCGAAAAGTGGTTTTTCAACACTAACACAAGTGCGAAAAGTGGTTTTTCAACACTAAAACAAGTGCGAAAAGTGGTTTTTCCACACTAATACAAGTGCAAAAGTGGTTTCCTGCACCAACACAAGTGCGAAACGTGGTTTTTCAACACTAACACAAGTGCGAAAAGTCGTTTTTCAACACTATCACAAGTGTAAAAAGTGTTTTTTCCACACTAATACAAGTGCAAAAGTGGTTTCCTGCACCAACACAAGTGCAAAAAGTGGTTTTTCAACACTAACACAAGTGCGAAAAGTGTTTTTTCCACACTAATACAAGTGCAAAAGTGGTTTCCTGCACCAACACAAGTGCGAAAAGTGGTTTTCCAACACTAACACAAGTGCGAAAAGTGGTTTTTCCACACTAATACAAGTGCAAAAGTGGTTTCCTGCACCAACACAATGCGAAAAGTGGTTTTTCAACACTAACACAAGTGCGAAAAGTGGTTTTTCAACACTATCACAAGTGCAAAAAGTGTTTTTTCCACACTAATACAAGTGCAAAAGTGGTTTCCGGCACCAACACAAGTGCGAAAAGTGGTTTTTCAACACTAACACAAGTGCGAAAAGTGGTTTTTCAACACTAACACAAGTGCGAAAAGTGGTTTTTCAACACTATCACAAGTGCAAAAAGTGTTTTTTCCACACTAATACAAGTGCAAAAGTGGTTTCCTGCACCAACACAAGTGCGAAAAGTGGTTTTTCAACACTAACACAAGTGCGAAAAGTGGTTTCCGGCACCAACACAAGTGCAAAAAGTGGTTTCCTGCACCAACACAAGTGCGAAAAGTGGTTTTTCAACACTAACACAAGTGCGAAAAGTGGTTATTCAACACTATCACAAGTGCAAAAAGTGTTTTTTCCACACTAATACAAGTGCAAAAGTGGTTTCCTGCACCAACACAAGTGCGAAAAGTGGTTTTTCAACACTAACACAAGTGCGAAAAGTGGTTTTTCAACACTAACACAAGTGCGAAAAGTGGTTTTCCACACTATTACAAGTGCAAAAGTGGTTTCCTGCACGAACACAAGTGCGAAAAGTGGTTTTCCAACACTAACACAAGTGCGAAAAGTGGTTTTTCAACACTAAAACAAGTGCAAAATGTGGTTTTTCCACACGAATACAAGTGCAAAAGTGGTTTCCTGCACCAACACAAGTGCGAAAAGTGGTTTTTCAACACGAACACAAGTGCGAAAAGTGGTTTTTCAACACTAACACAAGTGCGAAAAGTGGTTTTTCCACACTAATACAAGTGCAAAAGTGGTTTCCTGCACCAACACAAGTGCGAAAAGTGATTTTTCAACACTAACACAAGTGCGAAAAGTGGTTTTTCCACACTAATACAAGTGCAAAAGTGGCTTCCTGCACCAACACAAGTGCGAAAAGTGGTTTTTTAAGACTAACACAAGTGCGAAAAGTGGTTTTTCAACACTATCACAAGTGCAAAAAGTGTTTTTTCCACACTAATACAAGTGCTAAAAGTGGTTTTTCAACACTAACACAAGTGCGAAAAGTGGTTTTTCCACACTAATACAAGTGCAAAAGTGGTTTCCTGCACAAACACAAGTGCGAAAAGTGGTTTTTCAACACTAACACAAGTGCAAAAAGTGGTTTTTCAACACTATCACAAGTGCAAAAAGTGTTTTTTCCACACTAATACAAGTGCAAAAGTGGTTTCCTGCACCAACACAAGTGCGAAAAGTGGTTTTTCAACACTAACACAAGTGCGAAAAGTGGTTTTTCAACACTAACACAAGTGCGAAAAGTGGTTTTTCCACACTAATAAAAGTGCAAAAGTGGTTTACTGCATCAACACAAGTGCGAAAAGTGGTTTTTCAACACTAACACAAGTGCGAAAAGTGGTTTTTCAACACTAACACAAGTGCGAAAAGTGTTTTTTCCACACTAATACAAGTGCAAAAGTAGTTTACTGCACCAACACAAGTGCGAAAAGGGGTTTTTCAACACTAACACAAGTGCGAAAAGTGGTTTTTCAACACTAACACAAGTGCGAAAAGTGTTTTTTCCACACTAATACAAGTGCAAAAGTGGTTTCCTGCACCAACACAAGTGCGAAAAGTGGTTTTTCAACACGAACACAAGTGCGAAAAGTGGTTTTTCAACACTAACACAAGTGTGAAAAGTGGTTTTTCCACACTAATACAAGTGCAAAAGTGGTTTCCTGCACCAACACAAGTGCGAAAAGTGATTTTTCAACACTAACACAAGTGCAAAAAGTGGTTTTTCAACACTAACACAAGTGCGAAAAGTGTTTTTTCCACACTAATACAAGTGCAAAAATGGTTTCCTGCACCAACACAAGTGCGAAAAGTGGTTTTTCAACACTAACACAAGTGCGAAAAGTGGTTTTTCAACACTATCACAAGTGCAAAAAGTGGTTTTTCAACACTAACACAAGTGCGAAAAGTGTTTTTTCCACACTAATACAAGTGCAAAAGTGGTTTCCTGCACCAACACAAGTGCAAAAAGTGGTTTTTCAACACTAACACAAGTGCGAAAAGTGGTTTTTCAACACTAAAACAAGTGCGAAAAGTGGTTTTTCCACACTAATACAAGTGCAAAAGTGGTTTCCTGCACCAACACAAGTGCGAAACGTGGTTTTTCAACACTAACACAAGTGCGAAAAGTCGTTTTTCAACACTATCACAAGTGTAAAAAGTATTTTTTCCACACTAATACAAGTGCAAAAGTGCTTTCCTGCACCAACACAAGTGCAAAAAGTGGTTTTTCAACACTAACACAAGTGCGAAAAGTGTTTTTTCCACACTAATACAAGTGCAAAAGTGGTTTCCTGCACCAACACAAGTGCGAAAAGTGGTTTTCCAACACTAACACAAGTGCAAACAGTGGTTTTTCAACACTAACACAAGTGCGAAAAGTGGTTTTTCAACACCAACACAAGTGCGAAAAGTGGTTTTTCCACACTAATACAAGTGCAAAAGTGGTTTCCTGCACCAACACAAGTGCGAAAAGTGGTTTTTCAACACTAACACAAGTGCGAAAAGTGGTTTCCGGCACCAACACAAGTGCAAAAAGTGGTTTCCTGCACCAACACAAGTGCGAAAAGTGGTTTTTCAACACTAACACAAGTGCGAAAAGTGGTTTTTCAACACTATCACAAGTGCAAAAAGTGTTTTTTCCACACTAATACAAGTGCAAAAGTGGTTTCCTGCACCAACACAAGTGCGAAAAGTGGTTTTTCAACACTAACACAAGTGCGAAAAATGGTTTTTCAACACTAACACAAGTGCGAAAAGTGGTTTTTCCACACTAATACAAGTGCAAAAGTGGTTTCCTGCACCAACACAAGTGCGAAAAGTGATTTTTCAACACTAACACAAGTGCGAAAAGTGGTTTTTCCACACTATTACAAGTGCAAAAGTGGCTTCCTGCACCAACACAAGTGCGAAAAGTGGTTTTTCAAGACTAACACAAGTGCGAAAAGTGGTTTTTCAACACTATCACAAGTGCAAAAAGTGTTTTTTCCACACTAATACAAGTGCGAAAAGTGGTTTTTCAACACTAACACAAGTGCGAAAAGTGGTTTTTCCACACTAATACAAGTGCAAAAGTGGTTTCCTGCACAAACACATGTGCGAAAAGTGGTTTTTCAACACTAACACAAGTGCGAAAAGTGGTTTTTCAACACTATCACAAGTGCAAAAAGTGTTTTTTCCACACTAATACAAGTGCAAAAGTGGTTTCCTGCACCAACACAAGTGCGAAAAGTGGTTTTTTAACACTAACACAAGTGCGAAAAGTGGTTTTTCAACACTAACACAAGTGCAAAAAGTGGTTTTTCCACACTAATACAAGTGCAAAAGTGGTTTACTGCATCAACACAAGTGCGAAAAGTGGTTTTTCAACACTAACACAAGTGCGAAAAGTGGTTTTTCAACACTAACACAAGTGCGAAAAGTGTTTTTTCCACACTAATACAAGTGCAAAAGTAGTTTACTGCACCAACACAAGTGCGAAAAGGGGTTTTTCAACACTAACACAAGTGCGAAAAGTGGTTTTTCAACACTAACACAAGTGCGAAAAGTGTTTTTTCCACACTAATACAAGTGCAAAAGTGGTTTCCTGCACCAACACAAGTGCAAAAAGTGTTTTTTCCACACTAATACAAGTGCGAAAAGTGGTTTTTCAACACTAACACAAGTGCGAAAAGTGGTTTTTCCACACTAATACAAGTGCAAAAGTGGTTTCCTGCACCAACACAAGTGCGAAAAGTGGTTTTTCAACACTAACACAAGTGCGAAAAGTGGTTTTTCAACACTATCACAAGTTCAAAAAGTGTTTTTTCCACACTAATACAAGTGCAAAAGTGGTTTCCTGCACCAACACAAGTGCGAAAAGTGGTTTTTCAACACTAACACAAGTGCAAAAAGTGGTTTTTCAACACTAACACAAGTGTGAAAAGTGTTTTTTCCACACTAATACAAGTGCAAAAGTGGTTTCTTGCACCAACACAAGTGCGAAAAGTGGTTTTTCAACACTAACACAAGTGCGAAAAGTGGTTTTTCAACACTATCACAAGTGCAAAAAGTGGTTTTTCAACACTAACACAAGTGCGAAAAGTGTTTTTTCCACACTAATACAAGTGCAAAAGTGGTTTCCTGCACCAACACAAGTGCGAAAAGGGGTTTTTCAACACTAACACAAGTGCGAAAAGTGGTTTTTCAACACTAACACAAGTGCGAAAAGTGGTTTTTCCACACTAATACAAGTGCAAAAGTGGTTTCCTGCACCAACACAAGTGCGAAAAGTGGTTTTTCAACACTAACACAAGTGCGGAAAGTGCTTTTTCAACACTATCACAAGTGCAAAAAGTGTTTTTTCCACACTAATACAAGTGCAAAAGTGGTTTCCTGCACCAATACAAGTGCGAAAAGTGGTTTTTCAACACTAACACAAGTGCGAAAAGTGGTTTTTCAACACTAACACAAGTGCGAAAAGTGGTTTTTCCACACTAATACAAGTGCAAAAGTGGTTTCCTGCACCAACACAAGTGCGAAAAGTGGTTTTTCAACACTAACACAAGTGCGAAAAGTGGTTTTTCAACACTAACACAAGTGCAAAAAGTGGTTTGCCACACTAATACAAGTGCAAAAGTGGTTTCCTGCACCAACACAAGTGCGAAAAGTGGTTTTTCAACACTAACACAAGTGCGAAAAGTGGTTTTTCAACACTAACACAAGTGCGAAAAGTGGTTTTTCCACACTAATACAAGTGCAAAAGTGGTTTCCTGCACCAACACAAGTGCGAAAAGTGGTTTTTCAACACTAACACAAGTGCGAAAAGTGGTTTTTCCACACTAATACAAATGCAAAAGTGGTTTCCTGCACCACCACAAGTGCGAAAAGTGGTTTTTCAACACTAACACAAGTGCGAAAAGTGGTTTTTCAACATTATCACAAGTGCAAAAATTGTTTTTTCCACACTAATACAAGTGCAAAAGTGGTTTCCTGCACCAACACAAGTGCGAAAAGTGGTTTTTCAACACTAATACAAGTGCAAAAGTGGTTTCCTGCACCAACACAAGTGCGAAAAGTGGTTTTTCAACACTAACACAAGTGCGAAAAGTGGATTTTCAACACTATCACAAGTGCAAAAAGTGTTTTTTCCACACTAATACAAGTGCGAAAAGTGGTTTTTCAACACTAACACAAGTGCGAAAAGTGGTTTTTCCACACTAATACAAGTGCAAAAGTGGTTTCCTGCACCAACACAAGTGCGAAAAGTGATTTTTCAACACTAACACAAGTGCAAAAAGTGGTTTTTCAACACTAACACAAGTGCGAAAAGTGTTTTTTCCACACTAATACAAGTGCAAAAATGGTTTCCTGCACCAACACAAGTGCGAAAAGTGGTTTTTCAACACTAACACAAGTGCGAAAAGTGGTTTTTCAACACTATCACAAGTGCAAAAAGTGGTTTTTCAACACTAACACAAGTGCGAAAAGTGTTTTTTCCACACTAATACAAGTGCAAAAGTGGTTTCCTGCACCAACACAAGTGCAAAAAGTGGTTTTTCAACACTAACACAAGTGCGAAAAGTGGTTTTTCAACACTAAAACAAGTGCGAAAAGTGGTTTTTCCACACTAATACAAGTGCAAAAGTGGTTTCCTGCACCAACACAAGTGCGAAACGTGGTTTTTCAACACTAACACAAGTGCGAAAAGTCGTTTTTCAACACTATCACAAGTGTAAAAAGTATTTTTTCCACACTAATACAAGTGCAAAAGTGCTTTCCTGCACCAACACAAGTGCAAAAAGTGGTTTTTCAACACTAACACAAGTGCGAAAAGTGTTTTTTCCACACTAATACAAGTGCAAAAGTGGTTTCCTGCACCAACACAAGTGCGAAAAGTGGTTTTCCAACACTAACACAAGTGCAAACAGTGGTTTTTCAACACTAACACAAGTGCGAAAAGTGGTTTTTCAACACCAACACAAGTGCGAAAAGTGGTTTTTCCACACTAATACAAGTGCAAAAGTGGTTTCCTGCACCAACACAAGTGCGAAAAGTGGTTTTTCAACACTAACACAAGTGCGAAAAGTGGTTTCCGGCACCAACACAAGTGCAAAAAGTGGTTTCCTGCACCAACACAAGTGCGAAAAGTGGTTTTTCAACACTAACACAAGTGCGAAAAGTGGTTTTTCAACACTATCACAAGTGCAAAAAGTGTTTTTTCCACACTAATACAAGTGCAAAAGTGGTTTCCTGCACCAACACAAGTGCGAAAAGTGGTTTTTCAACACTAACACAAGTGCGAAAAATGGTTTTTCAACACTAACACAAGTGCGAAAAGTGGTTTTTCCACACTAATACAAGTGCAAAAGTGGTTTCCTGCACCAACACAAGTGCGAAAAGTGATTTTTCAACACTAACACAAGTGCGAAAAGTGGTTTTTCCACACTATTACAAGTGCAAAAGTGGCTTCCTGCACCAACACAAGTGCGAAAAGTGGTTTTTCAAGACTAACACAAGTGCGAAAAGTGGTTTTTCAACACTATCACAAGTGCAAAAAGTGTTTTTTCCACACTAATACAAGTGCGAAAAGTGGTTTTTCAACACTAACACAAGTGCGAAAAGTGGTTTTTCCACACTAATACAAGTGCAAAAGTGGTTTCCTGCACAAACACATGTGCGAAAAGTGGTTTTTCAACACTAACACAAGTGCGAAAAGTGGTTTTTCAACACTATCACAAGTGCAAAAAGTGTTTTTTCCACACTAATACAAGTGCAAAAGTGGTTTCCTGCACCAACACAAGTGCGAAAAGTGGTTTTTTAACACTAACACAAGTGCGAAAAGTGGTTTTTCAACACTAACACAAGTGCAAAAAGTGGTTTTTCCACACTAATACAAGTGCAAAAGTGGTTTACTGCATCAACACAAGTGCGAAAAGTGGTTTTTCAACACTAACACAAGTGCGAAAAGTGGTTTTTCAACACTAACACAAGTGCGAAAAGTGTTTTTTCCACACTAATACAAGTGCAAAAGTAGTTTACTGCACCAACACAAGTGCGAAAAGGGGTTTTTCAACACTAACACAAGTGCGAAAAGTGGTTTTTCAACACTAACACAAGTGCGAAAAGTGTTTTTTCCACACTAATACAAGTGCAAAAGTGGTTTCCTGCACCAACACAAGTGCAAAAAGTGTTTTTTCCACACTAATACAAGTGCGAAAAGTGGTTTTTCAACACTAACACAAGTGCGAAAAGTGGTTTTTCCACACTAATACAAGTGCAAAAGTGGTTTCCTGCACCAACACAAGTGCGAAAAGTGGTTTTTCAACACTAACACAAGTGCGAAAAGTGGTTTTTCAACACTATCACAAGTTCAAAAAGTGTTTTTTCCACACTAATACAAGTGCAAAAGTGGTTTCCTGCACCAACACAAGTGCGAAAAGTGGTTTTTCAACACTAACACAAGTGCAAAAAGTGGTTTTTCAACACTAACACAAGTGTGAAAAGTGTTTTTTCCACACTAATACAAGTGCAAAAGTGGTTTCTTGCACCAACACAAGTGCGAAAAGTGGTTTTTCAACACTAACACAAGTGCGAAAAGTGGTTTTTCAACACTATCACAAGTGCAAAAAGTGGTTTTTCAACACTAACACAAGTGCGAAAAGTGTTTTTTCCACACTAATACAAGTGCAAAAGTGGTTTCCTGCACCAACACAAGTGCGAAAAGGGGTTTTTCAACACTAACACAAGTGCGAAAAGTGGTTTTTCAACACTAACACAAGTGCGAAAAGTGGTTTTTCCACACTAATACAAGTGCAAAAGTGGTTTCCTGCACCAACACAAGTGCGAAAAGTGGTTTTTCAACACTAACACAAGTGCGGAAAGTGCTTTTTCAACACTATCACAAGTGCAAAAAGTGTTTTTTCCACACTAATACAAGTGCAAAAGTGGTTTCCTGCACCAATACAAGTGCGAAAAGTGGTTTTTCAACACTAACACAAGTGCGAAAAGTGGTTTTTCAACAATAACACAAGTGCGAAAAGTGGTTTTTCCACACTAATACAAGTGCAAAAGTGGTTTCCTGCACCAACACAAGTGCGAAAAGTGGTTTTTCAACACTAACACAAGTGCGAAAAGTGGTTTTTCAACACTAACACAAGTGCAAAAAGTGGTTTGCCACACTAATACAAGTGCAAAAGTGGTTTCCTGCACCAACACAAGTGCGAAAAGTGGTTTTTCAACACTAACACAAGTGCGAAAAGTGGTTTTTCAACACTAACACAAGTGCGAAAAGTGGTTTTTCCACACTAATACAAGTGCAAAAGTGGTTTCCTGCACCAACACAAGTGCGAAAAGTGGTTTTTCAACACTAACACAAGTGCGAAAAGTGGTTTTTCCACACTAATACAAATGCAAAAGTGGTTTCCTGCACCACCACAAGTGCGAAAAGTGGTTTTTCAACACTAACACAAGTGCGAAAAGTGGTTTTTCAACATTATCACAAGTGCAAAAATTGTTTTTTCCACACTAATACAAGTGCAAAAGTGGTTTCCTGCACCAACACAAGTGCGAAAAGTGGTTTTTCAACACTAATACAAGTGCAAAAGTGGTTTCCTGCACCAACACAAGTGCGAAAAGTGGTTTTTCAACACTAACACAAGTGCGAAAAGTGGATTTTCAACACTATCACAAGTGCAAAAAGTGTTTTTTCCACACTAATACAAGTGCGAAAAGTGGTTTTTCAACACTAACACAAGTGCGAAAAGTGGTTTTTCCACACTAATACAAGTGCAAAAGTGGTTTCCTGCACCAACACAAGTGCGAAAAGTGGTTTTTCAACACTAACACAAGTGCGAAAAGTGGTTTTTTAACACTAACACAAGTGCGAAAAGTGGTTTTTCCACACTAATACAAGTGCAAAAGTGGTTTCCTGCACCAACACAAGTGCGAAATGTGGTTTTTCAACACTAACACAAGTGCGAAAAGTGGTTTTTCCACACTAATACAAGTGCAAAAGTGGTTTCCTGCACCAACACAAGTGCGAAAAGTGGTTTTTCAACACTAACACAAGTGCGAAAAGTGGTTTTTCAACACTATCACAAGTGCAAAAAGTGTTTTTTCCACACTAATACAAGTGCGAAAAGTGGTTTTTCAACACTAACACAAGTGCGAAAAGTGGTTTTTCCACACTAATACAAGTGCAAAAGTGGTTTCCTGCACCAACACAAGTGCGAAAAGTGGTTTTTCAACACTAACACAAGTGCGAAAAGTGGTTTTTCAACACTATCACAAGTGCAAAAAGTGTTTTTTCCACACTAATACAAGTGCAAAAGTGGTTTCCGGCACCAACACAAGTGCGAAAAGTGGTTTTTCAACACTAACACAAGTGCGAAAAGTGGTTTTTCAACACTAACACAAGTGCGAAAAGTGGTTTTTCAACACTATCACAAGTGCAAAAAGTGTTTTTTCCACACTAATACAAGTGCAAAAGTGGTTTCCTGCACCAACACAAGTGCGAAAAGTGGTTTTTCAACACTAACACAAGTGCGAAAAGTGGTTTCCGGCACCAACACAAGTGCAAAAAGTGGTTTCCTGCACCAACACAAGTGCGAAAAGTGGTTTTTCAACACTAACACAAGTGCGAAAAGTGGTTTTTCAACACTATCACAAGTGCAAAAAGTGTTTTTTCCACACTAATACAAGTGCAAAAGTGGTTTCCTGCACCAACACAAGTGCGAAAAGTGGTTTTTCAACACTAACACAAGTGCGAAAAGTGGTTTTTCAACACTAACACAAGTGCGAAAAGTGGTTTTCCACACTATTACAAGTGCAAAAGTGGTTTCCTGCACGAACGCAAGTGCGAAAAGTGGTTTTTCAACACTAACACAAGTGCGAAAAGTGTTTTTTCAACACTAACACAAGTGCAAAATGTGGTTTTTCCACACGAATACAAGTGCAAAAGTGGTTTCCTGCACCAACACAAGTGCGAAAAGTGGTTTTTCAACACGAACACAAGTGCGAAAAGTGGTTTTTCAACACTACAACAAGTGCGAAAAGTGGTTTTTCCACACTAATACAAGTGCAAAAGTGGTTTCCTGCACCAACACAAGTGCGAAAAGTGATTTTTCAACACTAACACAAGTGCGAAAAGTGGTTTTTCCACACTAATACAAGTGCAAATGTGGCTTCCTGCACCAACACAAGTGCGAAAAGTGGTTTTTCAAGACTAACACAAGTGCGAAAAGTGGTTTTTCAACACTATCACAAGTGCAAAAAGTGTTTTTTCCACACTAATACAAGTGCGAAAAGTGGTTTTTCAACACTAACACAAGTGCGAAAAGTGGTTTTTCCACACTAATACAAGTGCAAAAGTGGTTTTCTGCACAAACACAAGTGCGAAAAGTGGTTTTTCAACACTAACACAAGTGCAAAAAGTGGTTTTTCAACACTATCACAAGTGCAAAAAGTGTTTTTTCCACACTAATACAAGTGCAAAAGTGGTTTCCTGCACCAACACAAGTGCGAAAAGTGGTTTTTCAACACTAACACAAGTGCGAAAAGTGGTTTTTCAACACTAACACAAGTGCGAAAAGTGGTTTTTCCACACTAATACAAGTGCAAAAGTGGTTTACTGCATCAACACAAGTGCGAAAAGTGGTTTTTCAACACTAACACAAGTGTGAAAAGTGGTTTTTCAACACTAACACAAGTGCGAAAAGTGTTTTTTCCACACTAATACAAGTGCAAAAGTGGTTTCCTGCACCAACACAAGTGCGAAAAGTGATTTTTCAACACTAACACAAGTGCGAAAAGTGGTTTTTCAACACTAACACAAGTGCGAAAAGTGTTTTTTCCACACTAATACAAGTGCAAAAGTGGTTTCCTGCACCAACACAAGTGCGAAAAGTGGTTTTTCAACACGAACACAAGTGCGAAAAGTGGTTTTTCAACACTAACACAAGTGTGAAAAGTGGTTTTTCCACACTAATACAAGTGCAAAAGTGGTTTCCTGCACCAACACAAGTGCGAAAAGTGATTTTTCAACACTAACACAAGTGCAAAAAGTGGTTTTTCAACACTAACACAAGTGCGAAAAGTGTTTTTTCCACACTAATACAAGTGCAAAAGTGGTTTCCTGCACCAACACAAGTGCGAAAAGTGGTTTTTCAACACTAACACAAGTGCGAAAAGTGGTTTTTCAACACTATCACAAGTGCAAAAAGTGGTTTTTCAACACTAACACAAGTGCGAAAAGTGTTTTTTCCACACTAATACAAGTGCAAAAGTGGTTTCCTGCACCAACACAAGTGCGAAAAGTGGTTTTTCAACACTAACACAAGTGCGAAAAGTGGTTTTTCAACACTATCACAAGTGCAAAAAGTGTTTTTTCCACACTAACACAAGTGCGAAAAGTGGTTTTTCAACACTAACACAAGTGCGAAAAGTGGTTTTTCCACACTAATACAAGTGCAAAAGTGGTTTCCTGCACCAACACAATGCGAAAAGTGGTTTTTCAACACTAACACAAGTGCGAAAAGTGGTTTTTCAACACTATCACAAGTGCAAAAAGTGTTTTTTCCACACTAATACAAGTGCAAAAGTGGTTTCCGGCACCAACACAAGTGCGAAAAGTGGTTTTTCAACACTAACACAAGTGCGAAAAGTGGTTTTTCAACACTAACACAAGTGCGAAAAGTGGTTTTTCAACACTATCACAAGTGCAAAAAGTGTTTTTTCCACACTAATACAAGTGCAAAAGTGGTTTCCTGCACCAACACAAGTGCGAAAAGTGGTTTTTCAACACTAACACAAGTGCGAAAAGTGGTTTCCGGCACCAACACAAGTGCAAAAAGTGGTTTCCTGCACCAACACAAGTGCGAAAAGTGGTTTTTCAACACTAACACAAGTGCGAAAAGTGGTTATTCAACACTATCACAAGTGCAAAAAGTGTTTTTTCCACACTAATACAAGTGCAAAAGTGGTTTCCTGCACCAACACAAGTGCGAAAAGTGGTTTTTCAACACTAACACAAGTGCGAAAAGTGGTTTTTCAACACTAACACAAGTGCGAAAAGTGGTTTTCCACACTATTACAAGTGCAAAAGTGGTTTCCTGCACGAACACAAGTGCGAAAAGTGGTTTTTCAACACTAACACAAGTGTGAAAAGTGGTTTTTCAACACTAAAACAAGTGCAAAATGTGGTTTTTCCACACGAATACAAGTGCAAAAGTGGTTTCCTGCACCAACACAAGTGCGAAAAGTGGTTTTTCAACACGAACACAAGTGCGAAAAGTGGTTTTTCAACACTAACACAAGTGCGAAAAGTGGTTTTTCCACACTAATAAAAGTGCAAAAGTGGTTTCCTGCACCAACACAAGTGCGAAAAGTGATTTTTCAACACTAACACAAGTGCGAAAAGTGGTTTTTCCACACTAATACAAGTGCAAAAGTGGCTTCCTGCACCAACACAAGTGCGAAAAGTGGTTTTTTAAGACTAACACAAGTGCGAAAAGTGGTTTTTCAACACTATCACAAGTGCAAAAAGTGTTTTTTCCACACTAATACAAGTGCGAAAAGTGGTTTTTCAACACTAACACAAGTGCGAAAAGTGGTTTTTCCACACTAATACAAGTGCAAAAGTGGTTTCCTGCACAAACACAAGTGCGAAAAGTGGTTTTTCAACACTAACACAAGTGCAAAAAGTGGTTTTTCAACACTATCACAAGTGCAAAAAGTGTTTTTCCACACTAATACAAGTGCAAAAGTGGTTTCCTGCACCAACACAAGTGCGAAAAGTGGTTTTTCAACACTAACACAAGTGCGAAAAGTGGTTTTTCAACACTAACACAAGTGCGAAAAGTGGTTTTTCCACACTAATAAAAGTGCAAAAGTGGTTTACTGCATCAACACAAGTGCGAAAAGTGGTTTTTCAACACTAACACAAGTGCGAAAAGTGGCTTTTCAACACTAACACAAGTGCGAAAAGTGTTTTTTCCACACTAATACAAGTGCAAAAGTAGTTTACTGCACCAACACAAGTGCGAAAAGGGGTTTTTCAACACTAACACAAGTGCGAAAAGTGGTTTGTCAACACTATCACAAGTGCAAAAAGTGTTTTTTCCACACTAATACAAGTGCAAAAGTGGTTTCCGGCACCAACACAAGTGCGAAAAGTGGTTTTTCAACACTAACACAAGTGCGAAAAGTGGTTTTTCAACACTAACACAAGTGCGAAAAGTGGTTTTTCAACACTATCACAAGTGCAAAAAGTGTTTTTTCCACACTAATACAAGTGCAAAAGTGGTTTCCTGCACCAACACAAGTGCGAAAAGTGGTTTTTCAACACTAACACAAGTGCGAAAAGTGGTTTCCGGCACCAACACAAGTGCAAAAAGTGGTTTCCTGCACCAACACAAGTGCGAAAAGTGGTTTTTCAACACTAACACAAGTGCGAAAAGTGGTTATTCAACACTATCACAAGTGCAAAAAGTGTTTTTTCCACACTAATACAAGTGCAAAAGTGGTTTCCTGCACCAACACAAGTGCGAAAAGTGGTTTTTCAACACTAACACAAGTGCGAAAAGTGGTTTTTCAACACTAACACAAGTGCGAAAAGTGGTTTTCCACACTATTACAAGTGCAAAAGTGGTTTCCTGCACGAACACAAGTGCGAAAAGTGGTTTTTCAACACTAACACAAGTGCGAAAAGTGGTTTTTCAACACTAAAACAAGTGCAAAATGTGGTTTTTCCACACGAATACAAGTGCAAAAGTGGTTTCCTGCACCAACACAAGTGCGAAAAGTGGTTTTTCAACACGAACACAAGTGCGAAAAGTGGTTTTTCAACACTAACACAAGTGCGAAAAGTGGTTTTTCCACACTAATACAAGTGCAAAAGTGGTTTCCTGCACCAACACAAGTGCGAAAAGTGATTTTTCAACACTAACACAAGTGCGAAAAGTGGTTTTTCCACACTAATACAAGTGCAAAAGTGGCTTCCTGCACCAACACAAGTGCGAAAAGTGGTTTTTTAAGACTAACACAAGTGCGAAAAGTGTTTTTTCAACACTATCACAAGTGCAAAAAGTGTTTTTTCCACACTAATACAAGTGCTAAAAGTGGTTTTTCAACACTAACACAAGTGCGAAAAGTGGTTTTTCCACACTAATACAAGTGCAAAAGTGGTTTCCTGCACCAACACAAGTGCGAAAAGTGATTTTTCAACACTAACACAAGTGCAAAAAGTGGTTTTTCAACACTAACACAAGTGCGAAAAGTGTTTTTTCCACACTAATACAAGTGCAAAAGTGGTTTCCTGCACCAACACAAGTGCGAAAAGTGGTTTTTCAACACTAACACAAGTGCGAAAAGTGGTTTTTCAACACTATCACAAGTGCAAAAAGTGGTTTTTCAACACTAACACAAGTGCGAAAAGTGTTTTTTCCACACTAATACAAGTGCAAAAGTGGTTTCCTGCACCAACACAAGTGCGAAAAGTGGTTTTTCAACACTAACACAAGTGCGAAAAGTGGTTTTTCAACACTATCACAAGTGCAAAAAGTGTTTTTTCCACACTAATACAAGTGCGAAAAGTGGTTTTTCAACACTAACACAAGTGCGAAAAGTGGTTTTTCCACACTAATACAAGTGCAAAAGTGGTTTCCTGCACCAACACAATGCGAAAAGTGGTTTTTCAACACTAACACAAGTGCGAAAAGTGGTTTTTCAACACTATCACAAGTGCAAAAAGTGTTTTTTCCACACTAATACAAGTGCAAAAGTGGTTTCCGGCACCAACACAAGTGCGAAAAGTGGTTTTTCAACACTAACACAAGTGCGAAAAGTGGTTTTTCAACACTAACACAAGTGCGAAAAGTGGTTTTTCAACACTATCACAAGTGCAAAAAGTGTTTTTTCCACACTAATACAAGTGCAAAAGTGGTTTCCTGCACCAACACAAGTGCGAAAAGTGGTTTTTCAACACTAACACAAGTGCGAAAAGTGGTTTCCGGCACCAACACAAGTGCAAAAAGTGGTTTCCTGCACCAACACAAGTGCGAAAAGTGGTTTTTCAACACTAACACAAGTGCGAAAAGTGGTTATTCAACACTATCACAAGTGCAAAAAGTGTTTTTTCCACACTAATACAAGTGCAAAAGTGGTTTCCTGCACCAACACAAGTGCGAAAAGTGGTTTTTCAACACTAACACAAGTGCGAAAAGTGGTTTTTCAACACTAACACAAGTGCGAAAAGTGGTTTTCCACACTATTACAAGTGCAAAAGTGGTTTCCTGCACGAACACAAGTGCGAAAAGTGGTTTTTCAACACTAACACAAGTGTGAAAAGTGGTTTTTCAACACTAAAACAAGTGCAAAATGTGGTTTTTCCACACGAATACAAGTGCAAAAGTGGTTTCCTGCACCAACACAAGTGCGAAAAGTGGTTTTTCAACACGAACACAAGTGCGAAAAGTGGTTTTTCAACACTAACACAAGTGCGAAAAGTGGTTTTTCCACACTAATAAAAGTGCAAAAGTGGTTTCCTGCACCAACACAAGTGCGAAAAGTGATTTTTCAACACTAACACAAGTGCGAAAAGTGGTTTTTCCACACTAATACAAGTGCAAAAGTGGCTTCCTGCACCCACACAAGTGCGAAAAGTGGTTTTTTAAGACTAACACAAGTGCGAAAAGTGGTTTTTCAACACTATCACAAGTGCAAAAAGTGTTTTTTCCACACTAATACAAGTGCAAAAGTGGTTTCCTGCACCAACACAAGTGCGAAAAGTGGTTTTTCAACACTAACACAAGTGCGAAAAGTGGTTTTTCAACACTAACACAAGTGCGAAAAGTGGTTTTCCACACTATTACAAGTGCAAAAGTGGTTTCCTGCACGAACACAAGTGCGAAAAGTGGTTTTTCAACACTAACACAAGTGCGAAAAGTGGTTTTTCAACACTAAAACAAGTGCAAAATGTGGTTTTTCCACACGAATACAAGTGCAAAAGTGGTTTCCTGCACCAACACAAGTGCGAAAAGTGGTTTTTCAACACGAACACAAGTGCTAAAAGTGGTTTTTCAACACTAACACAAGTGCGAAAAGTGGTTTTTCCACACTAATACAAGTGCAAAAGTGGTTTCCTGCACCAACACAAGTGCGAAAAGTGATTTTTCAACACTAACACAAGTGCGAAAAGTGGTTTTTCCACACTAATACAAGTGCAAAAGTGGCTTCCTGCACCAACACAAGTGCGAAAAGTGGTTTTTTAAGACTAACACAAGTGCGAAAAGTGGTTTTTCAACACTATCACAAGTGCAAAAAGTGTTTTTTCCACACTAATACAAGTGCTAAAAGTGGTTTTTCAACACTAACACAAGTGCGAAAAGTGGTTTTTCCACACTAATACAAGTGCAAAAGTGGTTTCCTGCACCAACACAAGTGCGAAAAGTGATTTTTCAACACTAACACAAGTGCAAAAAGTGGTTTTTCAACACTAACACAAGTGCGAAAAGTGTTTTTTCCACACTAATACAAGTGCAAAAGTGGTTTCCTGCACCAACACAAGTGCGAAAAGTGGTTTTTCAACACTAACACAAGTGCGAAAAGTGGTTTTTCAACACTATCACAAGTGCAAAAAGTGGTTTTTCAACACTAACACAAGTGCGAAAAGTGTTTTTTCCACACTAATACAAGTGCAAAAGTGGTTTCCTGCACCAACACAAGTGCGAAAAGTGGTTTTTCAACACTAACACAAGTGCGAAAAGTGGTTTTTCAACACTATCACAAGTGCAAAAAGTGTTTTTTCCACACTAATACAAGTGCGAAAAGTGGTTTTTCAACACTAACACAAGTGCGAAAAGTGGTTTTTCCACACTAATACAAGTGCAAAAGTGGTTTCCTGCACCAACACAATGCGAAAAGTGGTTTTTCAACACTAACACAAGTGCGAAAAGTGGTTTTTCAACACTATCACAAGTGCAAAAAGTGTTTTTTCCACACTAATACAAGTGCAAAAGTGGTTTCCGGCACCAACACAAGTGCGAAAAGTGGTTTTTCAACACTAACACAAGTGCGAAAAGTGGTTTTTCAACACTAACACAAGTGCGAAAAGTGGTTTTTCAACACTATCACAAGTGCAAAAAGTGTTTTTTCCACACTAATACAAGTGCAAAAGTGGTTTCCTGCACCAACACAAGTGCGAAAAGTGGTTTTTCAACACTAACACAAGTGCGAAAAGTGGTTTCCGGCACCAACACAAGTGCAAAAAGTGGTTTCCTGCACCAACACAAGTGCGAAAAGTGGTTTTTCAACACTAACACAAGTGCGAAAAGTGGTTATTCAACACTATCACAAGTGCAAAAAGTGTTTTTTCCACACTAATACAAGTGCAAAAGTGGTTTCCTGCACCAACACAAGTGCGAAAAGTGGTTTTTCAACACTAACACAAGTGCGAAAAGTGGTTTTTCAACACTAACACAAGTGCGAAAAGTGGTTTTCCACACTATTACAAGTGCAAAAGTGGTTTCCTGCACGAACACAAGTGCGAAAAGTGGTTTTTCAACACTAACACAAGTGTGAAAAGTGGTTTTTCAACACTAAAACAAGTGCAAAATGTGGTTTTTCCACACGAATACAAGTGCAAAAGTGGTTTCCTGCACCAACACAAGTGCGAAAAGTGGTTTTTCAACACGAACACAAGTGCGAAAAGTGGTTTTTCAACACTAACACAAGTGCGAAAAGTGGTTTTTCCACACTAATAAAAGTGCAAAAGTGGTTTCCTGCACCAACACAAGTGCGAAAAGTGATTTTTCAACACTAACACAAGTGCGAAAAGTGGTTTTTCCACACTAATACAAGTGCAAAAGTGGCTTCCTGCACCCACACAAGTGCGAAAAGTGGTTTTTTAAGACTAACACAAGTGCGAAAAGTGGTTTTTCAACACTATCACAAGTGCAAAAAGTGTTTTTTCCACACTAATACAAGTGCGAAAAGTGGTTTTTCAACACTAACACAAGTGCGAAAAGTGGTTTTTCCACACTAATACAAGTGCAAAAGTGGTTTCCTGCACAAACACAAGTGCGAAAAGTGGTTTTTCAACACTAACACAAGTGCAAAAAGTGGTTTTTCAACACTATCACAAGTGCAAAAAGTGTTTTTCCACACTAATACAAGTGCAAAAGTGGTTTCCTGCACCAACACAAGTGCGAAAAGTGGTTTTTCAACACTAACACAAGTGCGAAAAGTGGTTTTTCAACACTAACACAAGTGCGAAAAGTGGTTTTTCCACACTAATAAAAGTGCAAAAGTGGTTTACTGCATCAACACAAGTGCGAAAAGTGGTTTTTCAACACTAACACAAGTGCGAAAAGTGGCTTTTCAACACTAACACAAGTGCGAAAAGTGTTTTTTCCACACTAATACAAGTGCAAAAGTAGTTTACTGCACCAACACAAGTGCGAAAAGGGGTTTTTCAACACTAACACAAGTGCGAAAAGTGGTTTGTCAACACTAACACAAGTGCGAAAAGTGTTTTTTCCACACTAATACAAGTGCAAAAGTGGTTTCCTGCACCAACACAAGTGCGAAAAGTGGTTTTTCAACACTAACACAAGTGCGAAAAGTGTTTTTTCCACACTAATACAAGTGCAAAAGTGGTTTCCTGCACCAACACAAGTGCGAAAAGTGGTTTTTCAACACTAACACAAGTGCGAAAAGTGGTTTTTCAACACTATCACAAGTGCAAAAAGTGGTTTTTCAACACTAACACAAGTGCGAAAAGTGTTTTTTCCACACTAATACAAGTGCAAAAGTGGTTTCCTGCACCAACACAAGTGCGAAAAGTGGTTTTTCAACACTAACACAAGTGCGAAAAGTGGTTTTTCAACACTATCACAAGTGCAAAAAGTGTTTTTTCCACACTAATACAAGTGCGAAAAGTGGTTTTTCAACACTAACACAAGTGCGAAAAGTGGTTTTTCCACACTAATACAAGTGCAAAAGTGGTTTCCTGCACCAACACAATGCGAAAAGTGGTTTTTCAACACTAACACAAGTGCGAAAAGTGGTTTTTCAACACTATCACAAGTGCAAAAAGTGTTTTTTCCACACTAATACAAGTGCAAAAGTGGTTTCCGGCACCAACACAAGTGCGAAAAGTGGTTTTTCAACACTAACACAAGTGCGAAAAGTGGTTTTTCAACACTAACACAAGTGCGAAAAGTGGTTTTTCAACACTATCACAAGTGCAAAAAGTGTTTTTTCCACACTAATACAAGTGCAAAAGTGGTTTCCTGCACCAACACAAGTGCGAAAAGTGGTTTTTCAACACTAACACAAGTGCGAAAAGTGGTTTCCGGCACCAACACAAGTGCAAAAAGTGGTTTCCTGCACCAACACAAGTGCGAAAAGTGGTTTTTCAACACTAACACAAGTGCGAAAAGTGGTTATTCAACACTATCACAAGTGCAAAAAGTGTTTTTTCCACACTAATACAAGTGCAAAAGTGGTTTCCTGCACCAACACAAGTGCGAAAAGTGGTTTTTCAACACTAACACAAGTGCGAAAAGTGGTTTTTCAACACTAACACAAGTGCGAAAAGTGGTTTTCCACACTATTACAACTGCAAAAGTGGTTTCCTGCACGAACACAAGTGCGAAAAGTGGTTTTTCAACACTAACACAAGTGTGAAAAGTGGTTTTTCAACACTAAAACAAGTGCAAAATGTGGTTTTTCCACACGAATACAAGTGCAAAAGTGGTTTCCTGCACCAACACAAGTGCGAAAAGTGGTTTTTCAACACGAACACAAGTGCGAAAAGTGGTTTTTCAACACTAACACAAGTGCGAAAAGTGGTTTTTCCACACTAATAAAAGTGCAAAAGTGGTTTCCTGCACCAACACAAGTGCGAAAAGTGATTTTTCAACACTAACACAAGTGCGAAAAGTGGTTTTTCCACACTAATACAAGTGCAAAAGTGGCTTCCTGCACCCACACAAGTGCGAAAAGTGGTTTTTTAAGACTAACACAAGTGCGAAAAGTGGTTTTTCAACACTATCACAAGTGCAAAAAGTGTTTTTTCCACACTAATACAAGTGCGAAAAGTGGTTTTTCAACACTAACACAAGTGCGAAAAGTGGTTTTTCCACACTAATACAAGTGCAAAAGTGGTTTCCTGCACAAACACAAGTGCGAAAAGTGGTTTTTCAACACTAACACAAGTGCAAAAAGTGGTTTTTCAACACTATCACAAGTGCAAAAAGTGTTTTTCCACACTAATACAAGTGCAAAAGTGGTTTCCTGCACCAACACAAGTGCGAAAAGTGGTTTTTCAACACTAACACAAGTGCGAAAAGTGGTTTTTCAACACTAACACAAGTGCGAAAAGTGGTTTTTCCACACTAATAAAAGTGCAAAAGTGGTTTACTGCATCAACACAAGTGCGAAAAGTGGTTTTTCAACACTAACACAAGTGCGAAAAGTGGCTTTTCAACACTAACACAAGTGCGAAAAGTGTTTTTTCCACACTAATACAAGTGCAAAAGTAGTTTACTGCACCAACACAAGTGCGAAAAGGGGTTTTTCAACACTAACACAAGTGCGAAAAGTGGTTTGTCAACACTAACACAAGTGCGAAAAGTGTTTTTTCCACACTAATACAAGTGCAAAAGTGGTTTCCTGCACCAACACAAGTGCGAAAAGTGGTTTTTCAACACGAACACAAGTGCGAAAAGTGGTTTTTCAACACTAACACAAGTGTGAAAAGTGGTTTTTCCACACTAATACAAGTGCAAAAGTGGTTTCCTGCACCAACACAAGTGCGAAAGTGATTTTTCAACACTAACACAAGTGCAAAAAGTGGTTTTTCAACACTATCACAAGTGCGAAAAGTGTTTTTTCCACACTAATACAAGTGCAAAAGTGGTTTCCTGCACCAACACAAGTGCGAAAAGTGGTTTTTCAACACTAACACAAGTGCGAAAAGTGGTTTTTCAACACTATCACAAGTGCAAAAAGTGGTTTTTCAACACTAACACAAGTGCGAAAAGTGTTTTTTCCACACTAATACAAGTGCAAAAGTGGTTTCCTGCACCAAAACAAGTGCGAAAAGTGGTTTTTCAACACTAACACAAGTGCGAAAAGTGGTTTTTCAACACTAAAACAAGTGCGAAAAGTGGTTTTTCCACACTAATACAAGTGCAAAAGTGGTTTCCTGCACCAACACAAGTGCGAAACGTGGTTTTTCAACACTAACACAAGTGCGAAAAGTCGTTTTTCAACACTATCACAAGTGTAAAAAGTGTTTTTTCCACACTAATACAAGTGCAAAAGTGGTTTCCTGCACCAACACAAGTGCAAAAAGTGGTTTTTCAACACTAACACAAGTGCGAAAAGTGTTTTTTCCACACTAATACAAGTGCAAAAGTGGTTTCCTGCACCAACACAAGTGCGAAAAGTGGTTTTCCAACACTAACACAAGTGCGAAAAGTGGTTTTTCCACACTAATACAAGTGCAAAAGTGGTTTCCTGCACCAACACAATGCGAAAAGTGGTTTTTCAACACTAACACAAGTGCGAAAAGTGGTTTTTCAACACTATCACAAGTGCAAAAAGTGTTTTTTCCACACTAATACAAGTGCAAAAGTGGTTTCCGGCACCAACACAAGTGCGAAAAGTGGTTTTTCAACACTAACACAAGTGCGAAAAGTGGTTTTTCAACACTAACACAAGTGCGAAAAGTGGTTTTTCAACACTATCACAAGTGCAAAAAGTGTTTTTTCCACACTAATACAAGTGCAAAAGTGGTTTCCTGCACCAACACAAGTGCGAAAAGTGGTTTTTCAACACTAACACAAGTGCGAAAAGTGGTTTCCGGCACCAACACAAGTGCAAAAAGTGGTTTCCTGCACCAACACAAGTGCGAAAAGTGGTTTTTCAACACTAACACAAGTGCGAAAAGTGGTTATTCAACACTATCACAAGTGCAAAAAGTGTTTTTTCCACACTAATACAAGTGCAAAAGTGGTTTCCTGCACCAACACAAGTGCGAAAAGTGGTTTTTCAACACTAACACAAGTGCGAAAAGTGGTTTTTCAACACTAACACAAGTGCGAAAAGTGGTTTTCCACACTATTACAAGTGCAAAAGTGGTTTCCTGCACGAACACAAGTGCGAAAAGTGGTTTTTCAACACTAACACAAGTGCGAAAAGTGGTTTTTCAACACTAAAACAAGTGCAAAATGTGGTTTTTCCACACGAATACAAGTGCAAAAGTGGTTTCCTGCACCAACACAAGTGCGAAAAGTGGTTTTTCAACACGAACACAAGTGCGAAAAGTGGTTTTTCAACACTAACACAAGTGCGAAAAGTGGTTTTTTCACACTAATACAAGTGCAAAAGTGGTTTCCTGCACCAACACAAGTGCGAAAAGTGATTTTTCAACACTAACACAAGTGCGAAAAGTGGTTTTTCAACACTAACACAAGTGCGAAAAGTGTTTTTTCCACACTAATACAAGTGCAAAAGTAGTTTACTGCACCAACACAAGTGCGAAAAGGGGTTTTTCAACACTAACACAAGTGCGAAAAGTGGTTTTTCAACACTAACACAAGTGCGAAAAGTGTTTTTTCCACACTAATACAAGTGCAAAAGTGGTTTCCTGCACCAACACAAGTGCGAAAAGTGGTTTTTCAACACGAACACAAGTGCGAAAAGTGGTTTTTCAACACTAACACAAGTGTGAAAAGTGGTTTTTCCACACTAATACAAGTGCAAAAGTGGTTTCCTGCACCAACACAAGTGCGAAAAGTGGTTTTTCAACACTAACACAAGTGCAAAAAGTGGTTTTTCAACACTAACACAAGTGCGAAAAGTGTTTTTTCCACACTAATACAAGTGCAAAAGTGGTTTCCTGCACCAACACAAGTGCGAAAAGTGGTTTTTCAACACTAACACAAGTGCGAAAAGTGGTTTTTCAACACTATCACAAGTGCAAAAAGTGGTTTTTCAACACTAACACAAGTGCGAAAAGTGTTTTTTCCACACTAATACAAGTGCAAAAGTGGTTTCCTGCACCAACACAAGTGCAAAAAGTGGTTTTTCAACACTAACACAAGTGCGAAAAGTGGTTTTTCAACACTAAAACAAGTGCGAAAAGTGGTTTTTCCACACTAATACAAGTGCAAAAGTGGTTTCCTGCACCAACACAAGTGCGAAACGTGGTTTTTCAACACTAACACAAGTGCGAAAAGTCGTTTTTCAACACTATCACAAGTGTAAAAAGTGTTTTTTCCACACTAATACAAGTGCAAAAGTGCTTTCCTGCACCAACACAAGTGCAAAAAGTGGTTTTTCAACACTAACACAAGTGCGAAAAGTGTTTTTTCCACACTAATACAAGTGCAAAAGTGGTTTCCTGCACCAACACAAGTGCGAAAAGTGGTTTTCCAACACTAACACAAGTGCAAACAGTGGTTTTTCAACACTAACACAAGTGCGAAAAGTGGTTTTTCAACACTATCACAAGTGCAAAAAGTGGTTTTTCAACACTAACACAAGTGCGAAAAGTGTTTTTTCCACACTAATACAAGTGCAAAAGTGGTTTCCTGCACCAACACAAGTGCAAAAAGTGGTTTTTCAACACTAACACAAGTGCGAAAAGTGGTTTTTCAACACTAAAACAAGTGCGAAAAGTGGTTTTTCCACACTAATACAAGTGCAAAAGTGGTTTCCTGCACCAACACAAGTGCGAAACGTGGTTTTTCAACACTAACACAAGTGCGAAAAGTCGTTTTTCAACACTATCACAAGTGTAAAAAGTGTTTTTTCCACACTAATACAAGTGCAAAAGTGCTTTCCTGCACCAACACAAGTGCAAAAAGTGGTTTTTCAACACTAACACAAGTGCGAAAAGTGTTTTTTCCACACTAATACAAGTGCAAAAGTGGTTTCCTGCACCAACACAAGTGCGAAAAGTGGTTTTCCAACACTAACACAAGTGCAAACAGTGGTTTTTCAACACTAACACAAGTGCGAAAAGTGGTTTTTCAACACCAACACAAGTGCGAAAAGTGGTTTTTCCACACTAATACAAGTGCAAAAGTGGTTTCCTGCACCAACACAAGTGCGAAAAGTGGTTTTTCAACACTAACACAAGTGCGAAAAGTGGTTTCCGGCACCAACACAAGTGCAAAAAGTGGTTTCCTGCACCAACACAAGTGCGAAAAGTGGTTTTTCAACACTAACACAAGTGCGAAAAGTGGTTTTTCAACACTATCACAAGTGCAAAAAGTGTTTTTTCCACACTAATACAAGTGCAAAAGTGGTTTCCTGCACCAACACAAGTGCGAAAAGTGGTTTTTCAACACTAACACAAGTGCGAAAAATGGTTTTTCAACACTAACACAAGTGCGAAAAGTGGTTTTTCCACACTAATACAAGTGCAAAAGTGGTTTCCTGCACCAACACAAGTGCGAAAAGTGATTTTTCAACACTAACACAAGTGCGAAAAGTGGTTTTTCCACACTATTACAAGTGCAAAAGTGGCTTCCTGCACCAACACAAGTGCGAAAAGTGGTTTTTCAAGACTAACACAAGTGCGAAAAGTGGTTTTTCAACACTATCACAAGTGCGAAAAGTGGTTTTTCAACACCAACACAAGTGCGAAAAGTGGTTTTTCCACACTAATACAAGTGCAAAAGTGGTTTCCTGCACCAACACAAGTGCGAAAAGTGGTTTTTCAACACTAACACAAGTGCGAAAAGTGGTTTCCGGCACCAACACAAGTGCAAAAAGTGGTTTCCTGCACCAACACAAGTGCGAAAAGTGTTTTTTCCACACTAATACAAGTGCAAAAGTGGTTTCCTGCACCAACACAAGTGCGAAAAGTGGTTTTTTAACACTAACACAAGTGCGAAAAGTGGTTTTTCAACACTAACACAAGTGCAAAAAGTGGTTTTTCCACACTAATACAAGTGCAAAAGTGGTTTACTGCATCAACACAAGTGCGAAAAGTGGTTTTTCAACACTAACACAAGTGCGAAAAGTGGTTTTTCAACACTAACACAAGTGCGAAAAGTGTTTTTTCCACACTAATACAAGTGCAAAAGTAGTTTACTGCACCAACACAAGTGCGAAAAGGGGTTTTTCAACACTAACACAAGTGCGAAAAGTGGTTTTTCAACACTAACACAAGTGCGAAAAGTGTTTTTTCCACACTAATACAAGTGCAAAAGTGGTTTCCTGCACCAACACAAGTGCGAAAGGTGGTTTTTCAACACTAACACAAGTGCGAAAAGTGGTTTTGCAACACTATCACAAGTGCAAAAACTGTTTTTTCCACACTAATACAAGTGCAAAAGTGGTTTCCTGCACCAACACAAGTGCGAAAAGTGGTTTTTCAACACTAACACAAGTGCGAAAAGTGGTTTTTCAACACTAACACACGTGCGAATAGTGGTTTTTCCACACTAATACAAGTGCAAAAGTGGATTTCCTGCACCAACACAAGTGTGAAAAGTGGTTTTTCAACACTAACACAAGTGCAAAAAGTGGTTTTTCAACACTATCACAAGTGCAAAAAGTGTTTTTTCCACACTAATACAAGTGCGAAAAGTGGTTTTTCAACACTAACACAAGTGCGAAAAGTGGTTTTTCCACACTAATACAAGTGCAAAAGTGGTTTCCTGCACCAACACAAGTGCGAAAAGTGGTTTTTCAACACTAACACAAGTGCGAAAAGTGGTTTTTCAACACTATCACAAGTTCAAAAAGTGTTTTTTCCACACTAATACAAGTGCAAAAGTGGTTTCCTGCACCAACACAAGTGCGAAAAGTGGTTTTTCAACACTAACACAAGTGCAAAAAGTGGTTTTTCAACACTAACACAAGTGTGAAAAGTGTTTTTTCCACACTAATACAAGTGCAAAAGTGGTTTCTTGCACCAACACAAGTGCGAAAAGTGGTTTTTCAACACTAACACAAGTGCGAAAAGTGGTTTTTCAACACTATCACAAGTGCAAAAAGTGGTTTTTCAACACTAACACAAGTGCGAAAAGTGTTTTTTCCACACTAATACAAGTGCAAAAGTGGTTTCCTGCACCAACACAAGTGCGAAAAGGGGTTTTTCAACACTAACACAAGTGCGAAAAGTGGTTTTTCAACACTAACACAAGTGCGAAAAGTGGTTTTTCCACACTAATACAAGTGCAAAAGTGGTTTCCTGCACCAACACAAGTGCGAAAAGTGGTTTTTCAACACTAACACAAGTGCGGAAAGTGCTTTTTCAACACTATCACAAGTGCAAAAAGTGTTTTTTCCACACTAATACAAGTGCAAAAGTGGTTTCCTGCACCAATACAAGTGCGAAAAGTGGTTTTTCAACACTAACACAAGTGCGAAAAGTGGTTTTTCAACACTAACACAAGTGCGAAAAGTGGTTTTTCCACACTAATACAAGTGCAAAAGTGGTTTCCTGCACCAACACAAGTGCGAAAAGTGGTTTTTCAACACTAACACAAGTGCGAAAAGTGGTTTTTCAACACTAACACAAGTGCAAAAAGTGGTTTGCCACTCTAATACAAGTGCAAAAGTGGTTTCCTGCACCAACACAAGTGCGAAAAGTGGTTTTTCAACACTAACACAAGTGCGAAAAGTGGTTTTTCAACACTAACACAAGTGCGAAAAGTGGTTTTTCCACACTAATACAAGTGCAAAAGTGGTTTCCTGCACCAACACAAGTGCGAAAAGTGGTTTTTCAACACTAACACAAGTGCGAAAAGTGGTTTTTCCACACTAATACAAGTGCAAAAGTGGTTTCCTGCACCAACACAAGTGCGAAAAGTGGTTTTTCAACACTAACACAAGTGCGAAAAGTGGTTTTTCAACACTATCACAAGTGCAAAAAGTGTTTTTTCCACACTAATACAAGTGCGAAAAGTGGTTTTTCAACACTAACACAAGTGCGAAAAGTGGTTTTTCAACACTATCACAAGTGCAAAAAGTGTTTTTTCCACACTAATACAAGTGCAAAAGTGGTTTCCTGCACCAACACAAGTGCGAAAAGTGGTTTTTCAACACTAACACAAGTGCGAAAAGTGGTTTCCGGCACCAACACAAGTGCAAAAAGTGGTTTCCTGCACCAACACAAGTGCGAAAAGTGGTTTTTCAACACTAACACAAGTGCGAAAAGTGGTTTTTCAACACTATCACAAGTGCAAAAAGTGTTTTTTCCACACTAATACAAGTGCAAAAGTGGTTTCCTGCACCAACACAAGTGCGAAAAGTGGTTTTTCAACACTAACACAAGTGCGAAAAGTGGTTTTTCAACACTAACACAAGTGCGAAAAGTGGTTTTCCACACTATTACAAGTGCAAAAGTGGTTTCCTGCACGAACACAAGTGCGAAAAGTGGTTTTTCAACACTAACACAAGTGCGAAAAGTGTTTTTTCAACACTAACACAAGTGCAAAATGTGGTTTTTCCACACGAATACAAGTGCAAAAGTGGTTTCCTGCACCAACACAAGTGCGAAAAGTGGTTTTTCAACACGAACACAAGTGCGAAAAGTGGTTTTTCAACACTAACACAAGTGCGAAAAGTGGTTTTTCCACACTAATACAAGTGCAAAAGTGGTTTCCTGCACCAACACAAGTGCGAAAAGTGATTTTTCAACACTAACACAAGTGCGAAAAGTGGTTTTTCCACACTAATACAAGTGCAAAAGTGGCTTCCTGCACCAACACAAGTGCGAAAAGTGGTTTTTCAAGACTAACACAAGTGCAAAAAGTGGTTTTTCAACACTATCACAAGTGCAAAAAGTGTTTTTTCCACACTAATACAAGTGCGAAAAGTGGTTTTTCAACACTAACACAAGTGCGAAAAGTGGTTTTTCCACACTAATACAAGTGCAAAAGTGGTTTCCTGCACAAACACAAGTGCGAAAAGTGGTTTTTCAACACTAACACAAGTGCAAAAAGTGGTTTTTCAACACTATCACAAGTGCAAAAAGTGTTTTTTCCACACTAATACAAGTGCAAAAGTGGTTTCCTGCACCAACACAAGTGCGAAAAGTGGTTTTTCAACACTAACACAAGTGCGAAAAGTGGTTTTTCAACACTAACACAAGTGCGAAAAGTGGTTTTTCCACACTAATACAAGTGCAAAAGTGGTTTACTGCATCAACACAAGTGCGAAAAGTGGTTTTTCAACACTAACACAAGTGCGAAAAGTGGTTTTTCAACACTAACACAAGTGCGAAAAGTGTTTTTTCCACACTAATACAAGTGCAAAAGTAGTTTACTGCACCAACACAAGTGCGAAAAGGGGTTTTTCAACACTAACACAAGTGCGAAAAGTGGTTTTTCAACACTAACACAAGTGCGAAAAGTGTTTTTTCCACACTAATACAAGTGCAAAAGTGGTTTCCTGCACCAACACAAGTGCGAAAAGTGGTTTTTCAACACGAACACAAGTGCGAAAAGTGGTTTTTCAACACTAACACAAGTGTGAAAAGTGGTTTTTCCACACTAATACAAGTGCAAAAGTGGTTTCCTGCACCAACACAAGTGCGAAAAGTGGTTTTTCAACACTAACACAAGTGCGAAAAGTGGTTTTTCAACACTAACACAAGTGCGAAAAGTGGTTTTTCAACACTATCACAAGTGCAAAAAGTGTTTTTTCCACACTAATACAAGTGCAAAAGTGGTTTCCTGCACCAACACAAGTGCGAAAAGTGGTTTTTCAACACTAACACAAGTGCGAAAAGTGGTTTCCGGCACCAACACAAGTGCAAAAAGTGGTTTCCTGCACCAACACAAGTGCGAAAAGTGGTTTTTCAACAATAACACAAGTGCGAAAAGTGGTTATTCAACACTATCACAAGTGCAAAAAGTGTTTTTTCCACACTAATACAAGTGCAAAAGTGGTTTCCTGCACCAACACAAGTGTGAAAAGTGGTTTTTCAACACTAACACAAGTGCGAAAAGTGGTTTTTCAACACTAACACAAGTGCGAAAAGTGGTTTTCCACACTATTACAAGTGCAAAAGTGGTTTCCTGCACGAACACAAGTGCGAAAAGTGGTTTTTCAACACTAACACAAGTGTGAAAAGTGGTTTTTCAACACTAAAACAAGTGCAAAATGTGGTTTTTCCACACGAATACAAGTGCAAAAGTGGTTTCCTGCACCAACACAAGTGCGAAAAGTGGTTTTTCAACACGAACACAAGTGCGAAAAGTGGTTTTTCAACACTAACACAAGTGCGAAAAGTGGTTTTTCCACACTAATAAAAGTGCAAAAGTGGTTTCCTGCACCAACACAAGTGCGAAAAGTGATTTTTCAACACTAACACAAGTGCGAAAAGTGGTTTTTCCACACTAATACAAGTGCAAAAGTGGCTTCCTGCACCCACACAAGTGCGAAAAGTGGTTTTTTAAGACTAACACAAGTGCGAAAAGTGGTTTTTCAACACTATCACAAGTGCAAAAAGTGTTTTTTCCACACTAATACAAGTGCGAAAAGTGGTTTTTCAACACTAACACAAGTGCGAAAAGTGGTTTTTCCACACTAATACAAGTGCAAAAGTGGTTTCCTGCACAAACACAAGTGCGAAAAGTGGTTTTTCAACACTAACACAAGTGCAAAAAGTGGTTTTTCAACACTATCACAAGTGCAAAAAGTGTTTTTCCACACTAATACAAGTGCAAAAGTGGTTTCCTGCACCAACACAAGTGCGAAAAGTGGTTTTTCAACACTAACACAAGTGCGAAAAGTGGTTTTTCAACACTAACACAAGTGCGAAAAGTGGTTTTTCCACACTAATAAAAGTGCAAAAGTGGTTTACTGCATCAACACAAGTGCGAAAAGTGGTTTTTCAACACTAACACAAGTGCGAAAAGTGGCTTTTCAACACTAACACAAGTGCGAAAAGTGTTTTTTCCACACTAATACAAGTGCAAAAGTAGTTTACTGCACCAACACAAGTGCGAAAAGGGGTTTTTCAACACTAACACAAGTGCGAAAAGTGGTTTGTCAACACTAACACAAGTGCGAAAAGTGTTTTTTCCACACTAATACAAGTGCAAAAGTGGTTTCCTGCACCAACACAAGTGCGAAAAGTGGTTTTTCAACACGAACACAAGTGCGAAAAGTGGTTTTTCAACACTAACACAAGTGTGAAAAGTGGTTTTTCCACACTAATACAAGTGCAAAAGTGGTTTCCTGCACCAACACAAGTGCGAAAGTGATTTTTCAACACTAACACAAGTGCAAAAAGTGGTTTTTCAACACTATCACAAGTGCGAAAAGTGTTTTTTCCACACTAATACAAGTGCAAAAGTGGTTTCCTGCACCAACACAAGTGCGAAAAGTGGTTTTTCAACACTAACACAAGTGCGAAAAGTGGTTTTTCAACACTATCACAAGTGCAAAAAGTGGTTTTTCAACACTAACACAAGTGCGAAAAGTGTTTTTTCCACACTAATACAAGTGCAAAAGTGGTTTCCTGCACCAAAACAAGTGCGAAAAGTGGTTTTTCAACACTAACACAAGTGCGAAAAGTGGTTTTTCAACACTAAAACAAGTGCGAAAAGTGGTTTTTCCACACTAATACAAGTGCAAAAGTGGTTTCCTGCACCAACACAAGTGCGAAACGTGGTTTTTCAACACTAACACAAGTGCGAAAAGTCGTTTTTCAACACTATCACAAGTGTAAAAAGTGTTTTTTCCACACTAATACAAGTGCAAAAGTGGTTTCCTGCACCAACACAAGTGCAAAAAGTGGTTTTTCAACACTAACACAAGTGCGAAAAGTGTTTTTTCCACACTAATACAAGTGCAAAAGTGGTTTCCTGCACCAACACAAGTGCGAAAAGTGGTTTTCCAACACTAACACAAGTGCGAAAAGTGGTTTTTCCACACTAATACAAGTGCAAAAGTGGTTTCCTGCACCAACACAATGCGAAAAGTGGTTTTTCAACACTAACACAAGTGCGAAAAGTGGTTTTTCAACACTATCACAAGTGCAAAAAGTGTTTTTTCCACACTAATACAAGTGCAAAAGTGGTTTCCGGCACCAACACAAGTGCGAAAAGTGGTTTTTCAACACTAACACAAGTGCGAAAAGTGGTTTTTCAACACTAACACAAGTGCGAAAAGTGGTTTTTCAACACTATCACAAGTGCAAAAAGTGTTTTTTCCACACTAATACAAGTGCAAAAGTGGTTTCCTGCACCAACACAAGTGCGAAAAGTGGTTTTTCAACACTAACACAAGTGCGAAAAGTGGTTTCCGGCACCAACACAAGTGCAAAAAGTGGTTTCCTGCACCAACACAAGTGCGAAAAGTGGTTTTTCAACACTAACACAAGTGCGAAAAGTGGTTATTCAACACTATCACAAGTGCAAAAAGTGTTTTTTCCACACTAATACAAGTGCAAAAGTGGTTTCCTGCACCAACACAAGTGCGAAAAGTGGTTTTTCAACACTAACACAAGTGCGAAAAGTGGTTTTTCAACACTAACACAAGTGCGAAAAGTGGTTTTCCACACTATTACAAGTGCAAAAGTGGTTTCCTGCACGAACACAAGTGCGAAAAGTGGTTTTTCAACACTAACACAAGTGCGAAAAGTGGTTTTTCAACACTAAAACAAGTGCAAAATGTGGTTTTTCCACACGAATACAAGTGCAAAAGTGGTTTCCTGCACCAACACAAGTGCGAAAAGTGGTTTTTCAACACGAACACAAGTGCGAAAAGTGGTTTTTCAACACTAACACAAGTGCGAAAAGTGGTTTTTCCACACTAATACAAGTGCAAAAGTGGTTTCCTGCACCAACACAAGTGCGAAAAGTGATTTTTCAACACTAACACAAGTGCGAAAAGTGGTTTTTCCACACTAATACAAGTGCAAAAGTGGCTTCCTGCACCAACACAAGTGCGAAAAGTGGTTTTTTAAGACTAACACAAGTGCGAAAAGTGGTTTTTCAACACTATCACAAGTGCAAAAAGTGTTTTTTCCACACTAATACAAGTGCTAAAAGTGGTTTTTCAACACTAACACAAGTGCGAAAAGTGGTTTTTCCACACTAATACAAGTGCAAAAGTGGTTTCCTGCACAAACACAAGTGCGAAAAGTGGTTTTTCAACACTAACACAAGTGCAAAAAGTGGTTTTTCAACACTATCACAAGTGCAAAAAGTGTTTTTTCCACACTAATACAAGTGCAAAAGTGGTTTCCTGCACCAACACAAGTGCGAAAAGTGGTTTTTCAACACTAACACAAGTGCGAAAAGTGGTTTTTCAACACTAACACAAGTGCGAAAAGTGGTTTTTCCACACTAATAAAAGTGCAAAAGTGGTTTACTGCATCAACACAAGTGCGAAAAGTGGTTTTTCAACACTAACACAAGTGCGAAAAGTGTTTTTCAACACTAACACAAGTGCGAAAAGTGTTTTTTCCACACTAATACAAGTGCAAAAGTAGTTTACTGCACCAACACAAGTGCGAAAAGGGGTTTTTCAACACTAACACAAGTGCGAAAAGTGGTTTTTCAACACTAACACAAGTGCGAAAAGTGTTTTTTCCACACTAATACAAGTGCAAAAGTGGTTTCCTGCACCAACACAAGTGCGAAAAGTGGTTTTTCAACACGAACACAAGTGCGAAAAGTGGTTTTTCAACACTAACACAAGTGTGAAAAGTGGTTTTTTCCACACTAATACAAGTGCAAAAGTGGTTTCCTGCACCAACACAAGTGCGAAAAGTGATTTTTCAACACTAACACAAGTGCAAAATTGGTTTTTCAACACTAACACAAGTGCGAAAAGTGTTTTTTCCACACTAATACAAGTGCAAAAGTGGTTTCCTGCACCAACACAAGTGCGAAAAGTGGTTTTTCAACACTAACACAAGTGCGAAAAGTGGTTTTTCAACACTATCACAAGTGCAAAAAGTGGTTTTTCAACACTAACACAAGTGCGAAAAGTGTTTTTTCCACACTAATACAAGTGCAAAAGTGGTTTCCTGCACCAACACAAGTGCAAAAAGTGGTTTTTCAACACTAACACAAGTGCGAAAAGTGGTTTTTCAACACTAAAACAAGTGCGAAAAGTGGTTTTTCCACACTAATACAAGTGCAAAAGTGGTTTCCTGCACCAACACAAGTGCGAAACGTGGTTTTTCAACACTAACACAAGTGCGAAAAGTCGTTTTTCAACACTATCACAAGTGTAAAAAGTGTTTTTTCCACACTAATACAAGTGCAAAAGTGCTTTCCTGCACCAACACAAGTGCAAAAAGTGGTTTTTCAACACTAACACAAGTGCGAAAAGTGTTTTTTCCACACTAATACAAGTGCAAAAGTGGTTTCCTGCACCAACACAAGTGCGAAAAGTGGTTTTCCAACACTAACACAAGTGCAAACAGTGGTTTTTCAACACTAACACAAGTGCGAAAAGTGGTTTTTCAACACCAACACAAGTGCGAAAAGTGGTTTTTCCACACTAATACAAGTGCAAAAGTGGTTTCCTGCACCAACACAAGTGCGAAAAGTGGTTTCTCAACACTAACACAAGTGCGAAAAGTGGTTTCCGGCACCAACACAAGTGCAAAAAGTGGTTTCCTGCACCAACACAAGTGCGAAAAGTGGTTTTTCAACACTAACACAAGTGCGAAAAGTGGTTTTTCAACACTATCACAAGTGCAAAAAGTGTTTTTTCCACACTAATACAAGTGCAAAAGTGGTTTCCTGCACCAACACAAGTGCGAAAAGTGGTTTTTCAACACTAACACAAGTGCGAAAAATGGTTTTTCAACACTAACACAAGTGCGAAAAGTGGTTTTTCCACACTAATACAAGTGCAAAAGTGGTTTCCTGCACCAACACAAGTGCGAAAAGTGATTTTTCAACACTAACACAAGTGCGAAAAGTGGTTTTTCCACACTATTACAAGTGCAAAAGTGGCTTCCTGCACCAACACAAGTGCGAAAAGTGGTTTTTCAAGACTAACACAAGTGTGAAAAGTGGTTTTTCAACACTATCACAAGTGCGAAAAGTGGTTTTTCAACACCAACACAAGTGCGAAAAGTGGTTTTTCCACACTAATACAAGTGCAAAAGTGGTTTCCTGCACCAACACAAGTGCGAAAAGTGGTTTTTCAACACTAACACAAGTGCGAAAAGTGGTTTCCGGCACCAACACAAGTGCAAAAAGTGGTTTCCTGCACCAACACAAGTGCGAAAAGTGTTTTTTCCACACTAATACAAGTGCAAAAGTGGTTTCCTGCACCAACACAAGTGCGAAAAGTGGTTTTTTAACACTAACACAAGTGCGAAAAGTGGTTTTTCAACACTAACACAAGTGCAAAAAGTGGTTTTTCCACACTAATACAAGTGCAAAAGTGGTTTACTGCATCAACACAAGTGCGAAAAGTGGTTTTTCAACACTAACACAAGTGCGAAAAGTGGTTTTTCAACACTAACACAAGTGCGAAAAGTGTTTTTTCCACACTAATACAAGTGCAAAAGTAGTTTACTGCACCAACACAAGTGCGAAAAGGGGTTTTTCAACACTAACACAAGTGTGAAAAGTGGTTTTTCAACACTAACACAAGTGCGAAAAGTGTTTTTTCCACACTAATACAAGTGCAAAAGTGGTTTCCTGCACCAACACAAGTGCGAAAAGTGGTTTTTCAACACTAACACAAGTGCGAAAAGTGGTTTTGCAACACTATCACAAGTGCAAAAACTGTTTTTTCCACACTAATACAAGTGCAAAAGTGGTTTCCTGCACCAACACAAGTGCGAAAAGTGGTTTTTCAACACTAACACAAGTGCGAAAAGTGGTTTTTCAACACTAACACACGTGCGAATAGTGGTTTTTCCACACTAATACAAGTGCAAAAGTGGATTTCCTGCACCAACACAAGTGTGAAAAGTGGTTTTTCAACACTAACACAAGTGCAAAAAGTGGTTTTTCAACACTATCACAAGTGCAAAAAGTGTTTTTTCCACACTAATACAAGTGCGAAAAGTGGTTTTTCAACACTAACACAAGTGCGAAAAGTGGTTTTTCCACACTAATACAAGTGCAAAAGTGGTTTCCTGCACCAACACAAGTGCGAAAAGTGGTTTTTCAACACTAACACAAGTGCGAAAAGTGGTTTTTCAACACTATCACAAGTTCAAAAAGTGTTTTTTCCACACTAATACAAGTGCAAAAGTGGTTTCCTGCACCAACACAAGTGCGAAAAGTGGTTTTTCAACACTAACACAAGTGCAAAAAGTGGTTTTTCAACACTAACACAAGTGTGAAAAGTGTTTTTTCCACACTAATACAAGTGCAAAAGTGGTTTCTTGCACCAACACAAGTGCGAAAAGTGGTTTTTCAACACTAACACAAGTGCGAAAAGTGGTTTTTCAACACTATCACAAGTGCAAAAAGTGGTTTTTCAACACTAACACAAGTGCAAAAAGTGTTTTTTCCACACTAATACAAGTGCAAAAGTGGTTTCCTGCACCAACACAAGTGCGAAAAGGGGTTTTTCAACACTAACACAAGTGCGAAAAGTGGTTTTTCAACACTAACACAAGTGCGAAAAGTGGTTTTTCCACACTAATACAAGTGCAAAAGTGGTTTCCTGCACCAACACAAGTGCGAAAAGTGGTTTTTCAACACTAACACAAGTGCGGAAAGTGCTTTTTCAACACTATCACAAGTGCAAAAAGTGTTTTTTCCACACTAATACAAGTGCAAAAGTGGTTTCCTGCACCAATACAAGTGCGAAAAGTGGTTTTTCAACACTAACACAAGTGCGAAAAGTGGTTTTTCAACACTAACACAAGTGCGAAAAGTGGTTTTTCCACACTAATACAAGTGCAAAAGTGGTTTCCTGCACCAACACAAGTGCGAAAAGTGGTTTTTCAACACTAACACAAGTGCGAAAAGTGGTTTTTCAACACTAACACAAGTGCAAAAAGTGGTTTGCCACTCTAATACAAGTGCAAAAGTGGTTTCCTGCACCAACACAAGTGCGAAAAGTGGTTTTTCAACACTAACACAAGTGCGAAAAGTGGTTTTTCAACACTAACACAAGTGCGAAAAGTGGTTTTTCCACACTAATACAAGTGCAAAAGTGGTTTCCTGCACCAACACAAGTGCGAAAAGTGGTTTTTCAACACTAACACAAGTGCGAAAAGTGGTTTTTCCACACTAATACAAGTGCAAAAGTGGTTTACTGCACCAACACAAGTGCGAAAAGTGGTTTTTCAACACTAACACAAGTGCGAAAAGTGGTTTTTCAACACTATCACAAGTGCAAAAAGTGTTTTTTCCACACTAATACAAGTGCGAAAAGTGGTTTTTCAACACTAACACAAGTGCGAAAAGTGGTTTTTCAACACTATCACAAGTGCAAAAAGTGTTTTTTCCACACTAATACAAGTGCAAAAGTGGTTTCCTGCACCAACACAAGTGCGAAAAGTGGTTTTTCAACACTAACACAAGTGCGAAAAGTGGTTTCCGGCACCAACACAAGTGCAAAAAGTGGTTTCCTGCACCAACACAAGTGCGAAAAGTGGTTTTTCAACACTAACACAAGTGCGAAAAGTGGTTTTTCAACACTATCACAAGTGCAAAAAGTGTTTTTTTCCACACCAATACAAGTGCAAAAGTGGTTTCCTGCACCAACACAAGTGCGAAAAGTGGTTTTTCAACACTAACACAAGTGCGAAAAGTGGTTTTTCAACACTAACACAAGTGCGAAAAGTGGTTTTCCACACTATTACAAGTGCAAAAGTGGTTTCCTGCACGAACACAAGTGCGAAAAGTGGTTTTTCAACACTAACACAAGTGCGAAAAGTGTTTTTTCAACACTAACACAAGTGCAAAATGTGGTTTTTCCACACGAATACAAGTGCAAAAGTGGTTTCCTGCACCAACACAAGTGCGAAAAGTGGTTTTTCAACACGAACACAAGTGCGAAAAGTGGTTTTTCAACACTAACACAAGTGCGAAAAGTGGTTTTTCCACACTAATACAAGTGCAAAAGTGGTTTCCTGCACCAACACAAGTGCGAAAAGTGATTTTTCAACACTAACACAAGTGCGAAAAGTGGTTTTTCCACACTAATACAAGTGCAAAAGTGGCTTCCTGCACCAACACAAGTGCGAAAAGTGGTTTTTCAAGACTAACACAAGTGCAAAAAGTGGTTTTTCAACACTATCACAAGTGCAAAAAGTGTTTTTTCCACACTAATACAAGTGCGAAAAGTGGTTTTTCAACACTAACACAAGTGCGAAAAGTGGTTTTTCCACACTAATACAAGTGCAAAAGTGGTTTCCTGCACAAACACAAGTGCGAAAAGTGGTTTTTCAACACTAACACAAGTGCAAAAAGTGGTTTTTCAACACTATCACAAGTGCAAAAAGTGTTTTTTCCACACTAATACAAGTGCAAAAGTGGTTTCCTGCACCAACACAAGTGCGAAAAGTGGTTTTTCAACACTAACACAAGTGCGAAAAGTGGTTTTTCAACACTAACACAAGTGCGAAAAGTGGTTTTTCCACACTAATACAAGTGCAAAAGTGGTTTACTGCATCAACACAAGTGCGAAAAGTGGTTTTTCAACACTAACACAAGTGCGAAAAGTGGCTTTTCAACACTAACACAAGTGCGAAAAGTGTTTTTTCCACACTAATACAAGTGCAAAAGTAGTTTACTGCACCAACACAAGTGCGAAAAGGGGTTTTTCAACACTAACACAAGTGCGAAAAGTGGTTTTTCAACACTAACACAAGTGCGAAAAGTGTTTTTTCCACACTAATACAAGTGCAAAAGTGGTTTCCTGCACCAACACAAGTGCGAAAAGTGGTTTTTCAACACGAACACAAGTGCGAAAAGTGGTTTTTCAACACTAACACAAGTGTGAAAAGTGGTTTTTCCACACTAATACAAGTGCAAAAGTGGTTTCCTGCACCAACACAAGTGCGAAAAGTGATTTTTCAACACTAACACAAGTGCAAAAAGTGGTTTTTCAACACTAACACAAGTGCGAAAAGTGTTTTTTCCACACTAATACAAGTGCAAAAGTGGTTTCCTGCACCAACACAAGTGCGAAAAGTGGTTTTTCAACACTAACACAAGTGCGAAAAGTGGTTTTTCAACACTATCACAAGTGCAAAAAGTGGTTTTTCAACACTAACACAATTGCGAAAAGTGTTTTTTCCACACTAATACAAGTGCAAAAGTGGTTTCCTGCACCAACACAAGTGCGAAAAGTGGTTTTTCAACACTAACACAAGTGCGAAAAGTGGTTTTTCAACACTAACACAAGTGCGAAAAGTGGTTTTTCCACACTAATAAAAGTGCAAAAGTGGTTTACTGCATCAACACAAGTGCGAAAAGTGGTTTTTCAACACTAACACAAGTGCGAAAAGTGGTTTTTCAACACTAACACAAGTGCGAAAAGTGTTTTTTCCACACTAATACAAGTGCAAAAGTAGTTTACTGCACCAACACAAGTGCGAAAAGGGGTTTTTCAACACTAACACAAGTGCGAAAAGTGGTTTTTCAACACTAACACAAGTGCGAAAAGTGTTTTTTCCACACTAATACAAGTGCAAAAGTGGTTTCCTGCACCAACACAAGTGCGAAAAGTGGTTTTTCAACACGAACACAAGTGCGAAAAGTGGTTTTTCAACACTAACACAAGTGTGAAAAGTGGTTTTTCCACACTAATACAAGTGCAAAAGTGGTTTCCTGCACCAACACAAGTGCGAAAAGTGATTTTTCAACACTAACACAAGTGCAAAAAGTGGTTTTTCAACACTAACACAAGTGCGAAAAGTGTTTTTTCCACACTAATACAAGTGCAAAAGTGGTTTCCTGCACCAACACAAGTGCGAAAAGTGGTTTTTCAACACTAACACAAGTGCGAAAAGTGGTTTTTCAACACTATCACAAGTGCAAAAAGTGGTTTTTCAACACTAACACAAGTGCGAAAAGTGTTTTTTCCACACTAATACAAGTGCAAAAGTGGTTTCCTGCACCAACACAAGTGCGAAACGTGGTTTTTCAACACTAACACAAGTGCGAAAAGTCGTTTTTCAACACTATCACAAGTGTAAAAAGTGTTTTTTCCACACTAATACAAGTGCAAAAGTGGTTTCCTGCACCAACACAAGTGCAAAAAGTGGTTTTTCAACACTAACACAAGTGCGAAAAGTGTTTTTTCCACACTAATACAAGTGCAAAAGTGGTTTCCTGCACCAACACAAGTGCGAAAAGTGGTTTTCCAACACTAACACAAGTGCAAAAAGTGGTTTTTCAACACTAACACAAGTGCGAAAAGTGGTTTTTCAACACCAACACAAGTGCGAAAAGTGGTTTTTCCACACTAATACAAGTGCAAAAGTGGTTTCCTGCACCAACACAAGTGCGAAAAGTGGTTTTTCAACACTAACACAAGTGCGAAAAGTGGTTTCCGGCACCAACACAAGTGCAAAAAGTGGTTTCCTGCACCAACACAAGTGCGAAAAGTGGTTTTTCAACACTAACACAAGTGCGAAAAGTGGTTTTTCAACACTATCACAAGTGCAAAAAGTGTTTTTTCCACACTAATACAAGTGCAAAAGTGGTTTCCTGCACCAACACAAGTGCGAAAAGTGGTTTTTCAACACTAACACAAGTGCGAAAAGTGGTTTTTCAACACTAACACAAGTGCGAAAAGTGGTTTTTCCACACTAATACAAGTGCAAAAGTGGTTTCCTGCACCAACACAAGTGCGAAAAGTGATTTTTCAACACTAACACAAGTGCGAAAAGTGGTTTTTCCACACTAATACAAGTGCAAAAGTGGCTTCCTGCACCAACACAAGTGCGAAAAGTAGTTTTTCAAGACTAACACAAGTGCGAAAAGTGGTTTTTCAACACTATCACAAGTGCAAAAAGTGTTTTTTCCACACTAATACAAGTGCGAAAAGTGGTTTTTCAACACTAACACAAGTGCGAAAAGTGGTTTTTCCACACTAATACAAGTGCAAAAGTGGTTTCCTGCACAAACACATGTGCGAAAAGTGGTTTTTCAACACTAACACAAGTGCGAAAAGTGGTTTTTCAACACTATCACAAGTGCAAAAAGTGTTTTTTCCACACTAATACAAGTGCAAAAGTGGTTTCCTGCACCAACACAAGTGCGAAAAGTGGTTTTTCAACACTAACACAAGTGCGAAAAGTGGTTTTTCAACACTAACACAAGTGCAAAAAGTGGTTTTTCCACACTAATACAAGTGCAAAAGTGGTTTACTGCATCAACACAAGTGCAAAAAGTGGTTTTTCAACACTAACACAAGTGCGAAAAGTGGTTTTTCAACACTAACACAAGTGCGAAAAGTGTTTTTTCCACACTAATACAAGTGCAAAAGTAGTTTACTGCACCAACACAAGTGCGAAAAGGGGTTTTTCAACACTAACACAAGTGCGAAAAGTGGTTTTTCAACACTAACACAAGTGCGAAAAGTGTTTTTTCCACACTAATACAAGTGCAAAAGTGGTTTCCTGCACCAACACAAGTGCGAAAAGTGGTTTTTCAACACTAACACAGGTGCGAAAAGTGGTTTTGCAACACTATCACAAGTGCAAAAACTGTTTTTTCCACACTAATACAAGTGCAAAAGTGGTTTCCTGCACCAACACAAGTGCGAAAAGTGGTTATTCAACACTAACACAAGTGCGAAAAGTGGTTTTTCAACACTAACACACGTGCGAAAAGTGGTTTTTCCACACTAATACAAGTGCAAAAGTGGATTTCCTGCACCAACACAAGTGTGAAAAGTGGTTTTTCAACACTAACACAAGTGCAAAAAGTGGTTTTTCAACACTATCACAAGTGCAAAAAGTGTTTTTTCCACACTAATACAAGTGCGAAAAGTGGTTTTTCAACACTAACACAAGTGCGAAAAGTGGTTTTTCCACACTAATACAAGTGCAAAAGTGGTTTCCTGCACCAACACAAGTGCGAAAAGTGGTTTTTCAACACTAACACAAGTGCGAAAAGTGGTTTTTCAACACTATCACAAGTTCAAAAAGTGTTTTTTCCACACTAATACAAGTGCAAAAGTGGTTTCCTGCAGCAACACAAGTGCGAAAAGTGGTTTTTCAACACTAACACAAGTGCAAAAAGTGGTTTTTCAACACTAACACAAGTGTGAAAAGTGTTTTTTCCACACTAATACAAGTGCAAAAGTGGTTTCTTGCACCAACACAAGTGCGAAAAGTGGTTTTTCAACACTAACACAAGTGCGAAAAGTGGTTTTTCAACACTATCACAAGTGCAAAAAGTGGTTTTTCAACACTAACACAAGTGCGAAAAGTGTTTTTTCCACACTAATACAAGTGCAAAAGTGGTTTCCTGCACCAACACAAGTGCAAAAAGGGGTTTTTCAACACTAACACAAGTGCGAAAAGTGGTTTTTCAACACTAACACAAGTGCGAAAAGTGGTTTTTCCACACTAATACAAGTGCAAAAGTGGTTTCCTGCACCAACACAAGTGCGAAAAGTGGTTTTTCAACACTAACACAAGTGCGGAAAGTGCTTTTTCAACACTATCACAAGTGCAAAAAGTGTTTTTTCCACACTAATACAAGTGCAAAAGTGGTTTCCTGCACCAATACAAGTGCGAAAAGTGGTTTTTCAACACTAACACAAGTGCGAAAAGTGGTTTTTCAACACTAACACAAGTGCGAAAAGTGGTTTTTCCACACTAATACAAGTGCAAAAGTGGTTTCCTGCACCAACACAAGTGCGAAAAGTGGTTTTTCAACACTAACACAAGTGCGAAAAGTGGTTTTTCAACACTAACACAAGTGCAAAAAGTGGTTTGCCACACTAATACAAGTGCAAAAGTGGTTTCCTGCACCAACACAAGTGCGAAAAGTGGTTTTTCAACACTAACACAAGTGCGAAAAGTGGTTTTTCAACACTAACACAAGTGCGAAAAGTGGTTTTTCCACACTAATACAAGTGCAAAAGTGGTTTCCTGCACCAACACAAGTGCGAAAAGTGGTTTTTCAACACTAACACAAGTGCGAAAAGTGGTTTTTCCACACTAATACAAGTGCAAAAGTGGTTTCCTGCACCAACACAAGTGCGAAAAGTGGTTTTTCAACACTAACACAAGTGCGAAAAGTGGTTTTTCAACACTATCACAAGTGCAAAAAGTGTTTTTTCCACACTAATACAAGTGCGAAAAGTGGTTTTTCAACACTAACACAAGTGCGAAAAGTGGTTTTTCCACACTAATACAAGTGCAAAAGTGGTTTCCTGCACCAACACAAGTGCGAAAAGTGGTTTTACAACACTAACACAAGTGCGAAAAGTAGTTTTTCCACACTAATATAAGTGCAAAAGTGGTTTCCTGCACCAACACAAGTGCGAAAAGTGGTTTTTCAACACTAACACAAGTGCGAAAAGTGGTTTTTCAACACTAACACAAGTGCGAAAAGTGGTTTTTCCACACTAATACAAGTGCAAAAGTGGTTTCCTGCACCAACACAAGTGCGACAAGTGGTTTTTCAACACTAACACAAGTGCGAAAAGTGGTTTTTCAACACTAATACAAGTGCGAAAAGTGTTTTCTCCACACTAATACAAGTGCAAAAGTGGTTTCCTGCACCAACACAAGTGCGAAAAGGGGTTTTTCAACACTAACACAAGTGCGAAAAGTGGTTTTTCAACACTAACACAAGTGCGAAAAGTGTTTTTTCCACACTAATACAAGTGCAAAAGTGGTTTCCTGCACCAACACAAGTGCGAAAAGTGGTTTTTCAACACTAACACAAGTGCGAAAAGTGGTTTTTCAACACTATCACAAGTGCAAAAAGTATTTTTTCCACACCAATACAAGTGCAAAAGTGGTTTCCTGCACCAACACAAGTGCGAAAAGTGGTTTTTCAACACTAATACAAGTGCAAAAGTGGTTTCCTGCACCAACACAAGTGCGAAAAGTGGTTTTTCAACACTAACACAAGTGCGAAAAGTGGTTTTTCAACACTATCACAAGTGCAAAAAGTGTTTTTTCCACACTAATACAAGTGCGAAAAGTGGTTTTTCAACACTAACACAAGTGCGAAAAGTGGTTTTTCCACACTAATACAAGTGCAAAAGTGGTTTCCTGCACCAACACATGTGCGAAAAGTGGTTTTTCAACACTAACACAAGTGCGAAAAGTGGTTTTTTAACACTAACACAAGTGCGAAAAGTGGTTTTTCCACACTAATACAAGTGCAAAAGTGGTTTCCTGCACCAACACAAGTGCGAAATGTGGTTTTTCAACACTAACACAAGTGCGAAAAGTGGTTTTTCAACACTAACACAAGTACGAAAAGTGTTTTTTCCACACTAATACAAGTGCAAAAGTGGTTTCCTACTCCAACACAAGTGCGAAAAGTGATTTTTCAACACTAACACAAGTGCGAAAAGTGGTTTTTCAACACTAACACAAGTGCGAAAAGTGGTTTTTCAACACTAACACAAGTGCGAAAAGTGGTTTTTCCACACTAATACAAGTGCAAAAGTGGTTTCCTGCACCAACACAAGTGCGAAAAGTGGTTTTTCAACACTAACACAAGTGCGGAAAGTGCTTTTTCAACACTATCACAAGTGCAAAAAGTGTTTTTTCCACACTAATACAAGTGCAAAAGTGGTTTCCTGCACCAATACAAGTGCGAAAAGTGGTTTTTCAACACTAACACAAGTGCGAAAAGTGGTTTTTCAACACTAACACAAGTGCGAAAAGTGGTTTTTCCACACTAATACAAGTGCAAAAGTGGTTTCCTGCACCAACACAAGTGCGAAATGTGGTTTTTCAACACTAACACAAGTGTGAAAAGTGGTTTTTCAACACTAACACAAGTGCAAAAAGTGGTTTGCCACACTAATACAAGTGCAAAAGTGGTTTCCTGCACCAACACAAGTGCGAAAAGTGGTTTTTCAACACTAACACAAGTGCGAAAAGTGGTTTTTCAACACTAACACAAGTGCGAAAAGTGGTTTTTCCACACTAATACAAGTGCAAAAGTGGTTTCCTGCACCAACACAAGTGCGAAAAGTGGTTTTTCAACACTAACACAAGTGCGAAAAGTGGTTTTTCAACACTAACACAAGTGCAAAAAGTGTTTTTTCCACACTAATACAAGTGCGAAAAGTGGTTTTTCAACACTAACACAAGTGCGAAAAGTGGTTTTTCCACACTAATACAAGTGCAAAAGTGGTTTCTTGCACCAACACAAGTGCGAAAAGTGGTTTTACAACACTAACACAAGTGCGAAAAGTAGTTTTTCAACACTATCACAAGTGCAAAAAGTGTTTTTTCCACACTAATATAAGTGCAAAAGTGGTTTCCTGCACCAACACAAGTGCGAAAAGTGGTTTTTCAACACTAACACAAGTGCGAAAAGTGGTTTTTCAACACTAACACAAGTGCGAAAAGTGGTTTTTCCACACTAATACAAGTGCAAAAGTGGTTTCCTGCACCAACACAAGTGCGAAAAGTGGTTTTTCAACACTAACACAAGTGCGAAAAGTGGTTTTTCAACACTAATACAAGTGCGAAAGTGTTTTCTCCACACTAATACAAGTGCAAAAGTGGTTTCCTGCACCAACACAAGTGCGAAAAGGGGTTTTTCAACACTAACACAAGTGCGAAAAGTGGTTTTTCAACACTAACACAAGTGCGAAAAGTGTTTTTTCCACACTAATACAAGTGCAAAAGTGGTTTCCTTCACCAACACAAGTGCGAAAAGTGGTTTTTCAACACTAACACAAGTGCGAAAAGTGGTTTTTCAACACTATCACAAGTGCAAAAAACTGTTTTTTCCACACTAATACAAGTGCAAAAGTGGTTTCCTGCACCAACACAAGTGCGAAAAGTGGTTTTTCAACACTAACACAAGTGCGAAAAGTGTTTTTTCCACACTAATACAAGTGCAAAAGTGGTTTCCTGCACCAATACAAGTGCGAAAAGTGGTTTTTCAACACTAACACAAGTGCGAAAAGTGGTTTTTCAACACTAACACAAGTGCGAAAAGTGGTTTTTCCACACTAATACAAGTGCAAAAGTGGTTTCCTGCACCAACACAAGTGCGAAAAGTGGTTTTTCAACACTAACACAAGTGTGAAAAGTGGTTTTTCAACACTAACACAAGTGCAAAAAGTGGTTTGCCACACTAATACAAGTGCAAAAGTGGTTTCCTGCACCAACACAAGTGCGAAAAGTGGTTTTTCAACACTAACACAAGTGCGAAAAGTGGTTTTTCAACACTAACACAAGTGCGAAAAGTGGTTTTTCCACACTAATACAAGTGCAAAAGTGGTTTCCTGCACCAACACAAGTGCGAAAAGTGGTTTTTCAACACTAACACAAGTGCGAAAAGTGGTTTTTCAACACTAACACAAGTGCAAAAAGTGTTTTTTCCACACTAATACAAGTGCGAAAAGTGGTTTTTCAACACTAACACAAGTGCGAAAAGTGGTTTTTCCACACTAATACAAGTGCAAAAGTGGTTTCCTGCACCAACACAAGTGCGAAAAGTGGTTTTTCAACACTAACACTAACACAAGTGCGAAAAGTGGTTTTTCAACACTAACACAAGTGCAAAAAGTGGTTTGCCACACTAATACAAGTGCCAAAGTGGTTTCCTGCACCAACACAAGTGCGAAAAGTGGTTTTTCAACACTAACCAGTGCGAAAAGTGGTTTTCAACACTAACACAAGTGCGAAAAGTGGTTTTTTCCACACTAATACAAGTGCAAAAGTGGTTTCCTGCACCAACACAAGTGCGAAAAGTGGTTTTTCAACACTAACACAAGTTCGAAAAGTGGTTTTTCCACACTAATACAAGTGCAAAGTGGTTTCCTGCCCAACACAAGTGCGAAAAGTGGTTTTTCACACTAACACAAGTGCGAAAAGTGGTTTTTCAACACTATCACAAGTGCAAAAAGTGTTTTTTCCACACTAATACAAGTGCGAAAAGTGGTTTTTCAACATAACACAAGTGCGAAAAGTGGTTTTTCCACACTAATACAAGTGCAAAAGTGGTTCCTGCACCAACACAAGTGCGAAAAGTGGTTTTTACAACACTAACACAAGTGCGAAAGTAGTTTTTCAACACTATCACAAGTGCAAAAAGTGTTTTTTCCACACTAATATAAGTGCAAAAGTGGTTTCCTGCACCAACACAAGTGCGAAAAGTGGTTTTTCAACACTAACACAAGTGCGAAAAGTGGTTTTTCACACTAACACAAGTGCGAAAAGTGGTTTTTCCACACTAATACAAGTGCAAAAGTGGTTTCCTGCACCAACACAAGTGCGACAAGTGGTTTTTCAACACACTAACACAAGTGCGAAAAGTGGGTTTTTTCAACACTAATACAAGTGCGAAAAGTGTTTTCTCCACACTAATACAAGTGCAAAAGTGGTTTCCTGCACCAACACAAGTGCGAAAGGGGTTTTTCAACACTAACACAAGTGCGAAAAGTGGTTTTTCAACACTAACACAAGTGCGAAAAGTGTTTTTTCCACACTAATACAAGTGCAAAAGTGGATTCCTGCACCAACACAAGTGCGAAAAGTGGTTTTTCAACACTAACACAAGTGCGAAAAGTGGTTTTTCAACACTATCACAAGTGCAAAAAGTATTTTTTCCACACCAATACAAGTGCAAAAGTGGTTTCCTGCACCAACACACGTGCGAAAAGTGTTTTTCAACACTAATACAAGTGCAAAAGTGGTTTCCTGCACCAACACAAGTGCGAAAAGTGGTTTTTCAACACTAACACAAGTGCGAAAAGTGGTTTTTCAACACTATCACAAGTGCAAAAAGTGTTTTTTCCACACTAATACAAGTGCGAAAAGTGGTTTTTCAACACTAACTCAAGTGCGAAAAGTGGTTTTTCAACACTAACACAAGTACGAAAAGTGTTTTTTCCACACTAATACAAGTGCAAAAGTGGTTTCCTACTCCAACACAAGTGCGAAAAGTGATTTTTCAACACTAACACAAGTGCGAAAAGTGGTTTTTCAACACTAACACAAGTGCGAAAAGTGGTTTTTCAACACTAACACAAGTGCGAAAAGTGGTTTTTCCACACTAATACAAGTGCAAAAGTGGTTTCCTGCACCAACACAAGTGCGAAAAGTGGTTTTTCAACACTAACACAAGTGCGGAAAGTGCTTTTTCAACACTATCACAAGTGCAAAAAGTGTTTTTTCCACACTAATACAAGTGCGAAAAGTGGTTTTTCACACACTAACACAAAGTGCGAAAGTGGTTTTTCCCACACTAATACAAGTGCAAAAGTGGTTTCTTGCACCAACACAAGTGCGAAAAGTGGTTTTACAACACTAACACAAGTGCGAAAAGTAGTTTTTCAACACTATCACAAGTGCAAAAAGTGTTTTTTCCACACTAATAAAGTGCAAAGTGGTTTCCTGCACCAACACAAGTGCGAAAAGTGGTTTTCAACACTAACACAAGTGCGAAAAGTGGTTTTTTCAACACTAACACAAGTGCGAAAAGTGGTTTTTCCACACTAATACAAGTGCAAAAGTGGTTTCCTGCACCAACACAAGTGCGAAAAGTGTTTTTCAACACTAACACAAGTGCGAAAAGTGGTTTTTCAACACTAATACAAGTGCGAAAAGTGTTTTCTCCACACTAATACAAGTGCAAAAGTGGTTTCCTGCACCAACACAAGTGCGAAAAGGGGTTTTTCAACACTAACACAAGTGCGAAAAGTGGTTTTTCAACACTATCACAAGTGCGAAAAGTGTTTTTTCCACACTATACAAGTGCAAAAGTGGTTTCCTTCACCAAACAAGTGCGAAAAGTGGTTTTCAACACTAACACAAGTGCGAAAAGTGGTTTTTCAACACTATCACAAGTGCAAAAACTGTTTTTCCACACTAATACAAGTGCAAAAGTGGTTTCCTGCACCAACACAAGTGCGAAAAGTGGTTTTTCAACACTAACACAAGTGCGAAAAGTGTTTTTTCCACACTAATACAAGTGCAAAAGTGGTTTCCTGCACCAATCACAAGTGCGAAAAGTGGTTTTTCAACACTAACACAAGTGCGAAAAGTGGTTTTTCAACACTAACACAAGTGCGAAAAGTGGTTTTTCCACACTAATACAAGTGCAAAAGTGGTTTCCTGCACCAACACAAGTGCGAAAAGTGGTTTTTCAACACTAACACAAGTGTGAAAAGTGTTTTTCAACACTAACACAAGTGCAAAAAGTGGTTGCCACACTAATACAAGTGCAAAAGTGGTTTCCTGCACCAACACAAGTGCGAAAAGTGGTTTTCAACACTAACACAAGTGCGAAAAGTGGTTTTTCAACACTAACACAAGTGCGAAAAGTGGTTTTTCCACACTAATACAAGTGCAAAAGTGGTTTCCTGCACCAACACAAGTGCGAAAAGTGGTTTTTCAACACTAACACAAGTGCGAAAAGTGGTTTTTCAACACTAACACAAGTGCAAAAAGTGTTTTTTCCACACTAATACAAGTGCGAAAAGTGGTTTTTCAACACTAACACAAGTGCGAAAAGTGGTTTTTCCACACTAATACAAGTGCAAAAGTGGTTTCCTGCACCAACACAAGTGCGAAAAGTGGTTTTTCAACACTAACACAAGTGCGAAAAGTGGTTTTTCAACACTAACACAAGTGCAAAAAGTGGTTTGCCACACTAATACAAGTGCAAAAGTGGTTTCCTGCACCAACACAAGTGCGAAAAGTGGTTTTTCAACACTAACACAAGTGCGAAAAGTGGTTTTTCAACACTAACACAAGTGCGAAAAGTGGTTTTTCCACACTAATACAAGTGCAAAAGTGGTTTCCTGCACCAACACAAGTGCGAAAAGTGGTTTTTCAACACTAACACAAGTGCGAAAAGTGGTTTTTCCACACTAATACAAGTGCAAAAGTGGTTTCCTGCACCAACACAAGTGCGAAAAGTGGTTTTTCAACACTAACACAAGTGCGAAAAGTGGTTTTTCAACACTATCACAAGTGCAAAAAGTGTTTTTTCCACACTAATACAAGTGCGAAAAGTGGTTTTTCAACATTAACACAAGTGCGAAAAGTGGTTTTTCCACACTAATACAAGTGCAAAAGTGGTTTCCTGCACCAACACAAGTGCGAAAAGTGGTTTTACAACACTAACACAAGTGCGAAAAGTAGTTTTTCAACACTATCACAAGTGCAAAAAGTGTTTTTTCCACACTAATATAAGTGCAAAAGTGGTTTCCTGCACCAACACAAGTGCGAAAAGTGGTTTTTCAACACTAACACAAGTGCGAAAAGTGGTTTTTCAACACTAACACAAGTGCGAAAAGTGGTTTTTCCACACTAATACAAGTGCAAAAGTGGTTTCCTGCACCAACACAAGTGCGACAAGTGGTTTTTCAACACTAACACAAGTGCGAAAAGTGGTTTTTCAACACTAATACAAGTGCGAAAAGTGTTTTCTCCACACTAATACAAGTGCAAAAGTGGTTTCCTGCACCAACACAAGTGCGAAAAGGGGTTTTTCAACACTAACACAAGTGCGAAAAGTGGTTTTTCAACACTAACACAAGTGCGAAAAGTGTTTTTTCCACACTAATACAAGTGCAAAAGTGGTTTCCTGCACCAACACAAGTGCGAAAAGTGGTTTTTCAACACTAACACAAGTGCGAAAAGTGGTTTTTCAACACTATCACAAGTGCAAAAAGTATTTTTTCCACACCAATACAAGTGCAAAAGTGGTTTCCTGCACCAACACAAGTGCGAAAAGTGGTTTTTCAACACTAATACAAGTGCAAAAGTGGTTTCCTGCACCAACACAAGTGCGAAAAGTGGTTTTTCAACACTAACACAAGTGCGAAAAGTGGTTTTTCAACACTATCACAAGTGCAAAAAGTGTTTTTTCCACACTAATACAAGTGCGAAAAGTGGTTTTTCAACACTAACACAAGTGCGAAAAGTGGTTTTTCAACACTAACACAAGTACGAAAAGTGTTTTTTCCACACTAATACAAGTGCAAAAGTGGTTTCCTACTCCAACACAAGTGCGAAAAGTGATTTTTCAACACTAACACAAGTGCGAAAAGTGGTTTTTCAACACTAACACAAGTGCGAAAAGTGGTTTTTCAACACTAACACAAGTGCGAAAAGTGGTTTTTCCACACTAATACAAGTGCAAAAGTGGTTTCCTGCACCAACACAAGTGCGAAAAGTGGTTTTTCAACACTAACACAAGTGCGGAAAGTGCTTTTTCAACACTATCACAAGTGCAAAAAGTGTTTTTTCCACACTAATACAAGTGCAAAAGTGGTTTCCTGCACCAATACAAGTGCGAAAAGTGGTTTTTCAACACTAACACAAGTGCGAAAAGTGGTTTTTCAACACTAACACAAGTGCGAAAAGTGGTTTTTCCACACTAATACAAGTGCAAAAGTGGTTTCCTGCACCAACACAAGTGCGAAAAGTGGTTTTTCAACACTAACACAAGTGTGAAAAGTGGTTTTTCAACACTAACACAAGTGCAAAAAGTGGTTTGCCACACTAATACAAGTGCAAAAGTGGTTTCCTGCACCAACACAAGTGCGAAAAGTGGTTTTTCAACACTAACACAAGTGCGAAAAGTGGTTTTTCAACACTAACACAAGTGCGAAAAGTGGTTTTTCCACACTAATACAAGTGCAAAAGTGGTTTCCTGCACCAACACAAGTGCGAAAAGTGGTTTTTCAACACTAACACAAGTGCGAAAAGTGGTTTTTCAACACTAACACAAGTGCAAAAAGTGTTTTTTCCACACTAATACAAGTGCGAAAAGTGGTTTTTCAACACTAACACAAGTGCGAAAAGTGGTTTTTCCACACTAATACAAGTGCAAAAGTGGTTTCTTGCACCAACACAAGTGCGAAAAGTGGTTTTACAACACTAACACAAGTGCGAAAAGTAGTTTTTCAACACTATCACAAGTGCAAAAAGTGTTTTTTCCACACTAATATAAGTGCAAAAGTGGTTTCCTGCACCAACACAAGTGCGAAAAGTGGTTTTTCAACACTAACACAAGTGCGAAAAGTGGTTTTTCAACACTAACACAAGTGCGAAAAGTGGTTTTTCCACACTAATACAAGTGCAAAAGTGGTTTCCTGCACCAACACAAGTGCGAAAAGTGGTTTTTCAACACTAACACAAGTGCGAAAAGTGGTTTTTCAACACTAATACAAGTGCGAAAAGTGTTTTCTCCACACTAATACAAGTGCAAAAGTGGTTTCCTGCACCAACACAAGTGCGAAAAGGGGTTTTTCAACACTAACACAAGTGCGAAAAGTGGTTTTTCAACACTAACACAAGTGCGAAAAGTGTTTTTTCCACACTAATACAAGTGCAAAAGTGGTTTCCTTCACCAACACAAGTGCGAAAAGTGGTTTTTCAACACTAACACAAGTGCGAAAAGTGGTTTTTCAACACTATCACAAGTGCAAAAACTGTTTTTTCCACACTAATACAAGTGCAAAAGTGGTTTCCTGCACCAACACAAGTGCGAAAAGTGGTTTTTCAACACTAACACAAGTGCGAAAAGTGTTTTTTCCACACTAATACAAGTGCAAAAGTGGTTTCCTGCACCAATACAAGTGCGAAAAGTGGTTTTTCAACACTAACACAAGTGCGAAAAGTGGTTTTTCAACACTAACACAAGTGCGAAAAGTGGTTTTTCCACACTAATACAAGTGCAAAAGTGGTTTCCTGCACCAACACAAGTGCGAAAAGTGGTTTTTCAACACTAACACAAGTGTGAAAAGTGGTTTTTCAACACTAACACAAGTGCAAAAAGTGGTTTGCCACACTAATACAAGTGCAAAAGTGGTTTCCTGCACCAACACAAGTGCGAAAAGTGGTTTTTCAACACTAACACAAGTGCGAAAAGTGGTTTTTCAACACTAACACAAGTGCGAAAAGTGGTTTTTCCACACTAATACAAGTGCAAAAGTGGTTTCCTGCACCAACACAAGTGCGAAAAGTGGTTTTTCAACACTAACACAAGTGCGAAAAGTGGTTTTTCAACACTAACACAAGTGCAAAAAGTGTTTTTTCCACACTAATACAAGTGCGAAAAGTGGTTTTTCAACACTAACACAAGTGCGAAAAGTGGTTTTTCCACACTAATACAAGTGCAAAAGTGGTTTCCTGCACCAACACAAGTGCGAAAAGTGGTTTTTCAACACTAACACAAGTGCGAAAAGTGGTTTTTCAACACTAACACAAGTGCAAAAAGTGGTTTGCCACACTAATACAAGTGCAAAAGTGGTTTCCTGCACCAACACAAGTGCGAAAAGTGGTTTTTCAACACTAACACAAGTGCGAAAAGTGGTTTTTCAACACTAACACAAGTGCGAAAAGTGGTTTTTCCACACTAATACAAGTGCAAAAGTGGTTTCCTGCACCAACACAAGTGCGAAAAGTGGTTTTTCAACACTAACACAAGTGCGAAAAGTGGTTTTTCCACACTAATACAAGTGCAAAAGTGGTTTCCTGCACCAACACAAGTGCGAAAAGTGGTTTTTCAACACTAACACAAGTGCGAAAAGTGGTTTTTCAACACTATCACAAGTGCAAAAAGTGTTTTTTCCACACTAATACAAGTGCGAAAAGTGGTTTTTCAACATTAACACAAGTGCGAAAAGTGGTTTTTCCACACTAATACAAGTGCAAAAGTGGTTTCCTGCACCAACACAAGTGCGAAAAGTGGTTTTACAACACTAACACAAGTGCGAAAAGTAGTTTTTCAACACTATCACAAGTGCAAAAAGTGTTTTTTCCACACTAATATAAGTGCAAAAGTGGTTTCCTGCACCAACACAAGTGCGAAAAGTGGTTTTTCAACACTAACACAAGTGCGAAAAGTGGTTTTTCAACACTAACACAAGTGCGAAAAGTGGTTTTTCCACACTAATACAAGTGCAAAAGTGGTTTCCTGCACCAACACAAGTGCGACAAGTGGTTTTTCAACACTAACACAAGTGCGAAAAGTGGTTTTTCAACACTAATACAAGTGCGAAAAGTGTTTTCTCCACACTAATACAAGTGCAAAAGTGGTTTCCTGCACCAACACAAGTGCGAAAAGGGGTTTTTCAACACTAACACAAGTGCGAAAAGTGGTTTTTCAACACTAACACAAGTGCGAAAAGTGTTTTTTCCACACTAATACAAGTGCAAAAGTGGTTTCCTGCACCAACACAAGTGCGAAAAGTGGTTTTTCAACACTAACACAAGTGCGAAAAGTGGTTTTTCAACACTATCACAAGTGCAAAAAGTATTTTTTCCACACCAATACAAGTGCAAAAGTGGTTTCCTGCACCAACACAAGTGCGAAAAGTGGTTTTTCAACACTAATACAAGTGCAAAAGTGGTTTCCTGCACCAACACAAGTGCGAAAAGTGGTTTTTCAACACTAACACAAGTGCGAAAAGTGGTTTTTCAACACTATCACAAGTGCAAAAAGTGTTTTTTCCACACTAATACAAGTGCGAAAAGTGGTTTTTCAACACTAACACAAGTGCGAAAAGTGGTTTTTCCACACTAATACAGGTGCAAAAGTGGTTTCCTGCACCAACACATGTGCGAAAAGTGGTTTTTCAACACTAACACAAGTGCGAAAAGTGGTTTTTTAACACTAACACAAGTGCGAAAAGTGGTTTTTCCACACTAATACAAGTGCAAAAGTGGTTTCCTGCACCAACACAAGTGCGAAATGTGGTTTTTCAACACTAACACAAGTGCGAAAAGTGGTTTTTCAACACTAACACAAGTACGAAAAGTGTTTTTTCCACACTAATACAAGTGCAAAAGTGGTTTCCTACTCCAACACAAGTGCGAAAAGTGATTTTTCAACACTAACACAAGTGCGAAAAGTGGTTTTTCAACACTAACACAAGTGCGAAAAGTGGTTTTTCAACACTAACACAAGTGCGAAAAGTGGTTTTTCCACACTAATACAAGTGCAAAAGTGGTTTCCTGCACCAACACAAGTGCGAAAAGTGGTTTTTCAACACTAACACAAGTGCGGAAAGTGCTTTTTCAACACTATCACAAGTGCAAAAAGTGTTTTTTCCACACTAATACAAGTGCAAAAGTGGTTTCCTGCACCAATACAAGTGCGAAAAGTGGTTTTTCAACACTAACACAAGTGCGAAAAGTGGTTTTTCAACACTAACACAAGTGCGAAAAGTGGTTTTTCCACACTAATACAAGTGCAAAAGTGGTTTCCTGCACCAACACAAGTGCGAAAAGTGGTTTTTCAACACTAACACAAGTGTGAAAAGTGGTTTTTCAACACTAACACAAGTGCAAAAAGTGGTTTGCCACACTAATACAAGTGCAAAAGTGGTTTCCTGCACCAACACAAGTGCGAAAAGTGGTTTTTCAACACTAACACAAGTGCGAAAAGTGGTTTTTCAACACTAACACAAGTGCGAAAAGTGGTTTTTCCACACTAATACAAGTGCAAAAGTGGTTTCCTGCACCAACACAAGTGCGAAAAGTGGTTTTTCAACACTAACACAAGTGCGAAAAGTGGTTTTTCAACACTAACACAAGTGCAAAAAGTGTTTTTTCCACACTAATACAAGTGCGAAAAGTGGTTTTTCAACACTAACACAAGTGCGAAAAGTGGTTTTTCCACACTAATACAAGTGCAAAAGTGGTTTCTTGCACCAACACAAGTGCGAAAAGTGGTTTTACAACACTAACACAAGTGCGAAAAGTAGTTTTTCAACACTATCACAAGTGCAAAAAGTGTTTTTTCCACACTAATATAAGTGCAAAAGTGGTTTCCTGCACCAACACAAGTGCGAAAAGTGGTTTTTCAACACTAACACAAGTGCGAAAAGTGGTTTTTCAACACTAACACAAGTGCGAAAAGTGGTTTTTCCACACTAATACAAGTGCAAAAGTGGTTTCCTGCACCAACACAAGTGCGAAAAGTGGTTTTTCAACACTAACACAAGTGCGAAAAGTGGTTTTTCAACACTAATACAAGTGCGAAAAGTGTTTTCTCCACACTAATACAAGTGCAAAAGTGGTTTCCTGCACCAACACAAGTGCGAAAAGGGGTTTTTCAACACTAACACAAGTGCGAAAAGTGGTTTTTCAACACTAACACAAGTGCGAAAAGTGTTTTTTCCACACTAATACAAGTGCAAAAGTGGTTTCCTTCACCAACACAAGTGCGAAAAGTGGTTTTTCAACACTAACACAAGTGCGAAAAGTGGTTTTTCAACACTATCACAAGTGCAAAAACTGTTTTTTCCACACTAATACAAGTGCAAAAGTGGTTTCCTGCACCAACACAAGTGCGAAAAGTGGTTTTTCAACACTAACACAAGTGCGAAAAGTGTTTTTTCCACACTAATACAAGTGCAAAAGTGGTTTCCTGCACCAATACAAGTGCGAAAAGTGGTTTTTCAACACTAACACAAGTGCGAAAAGTGGTTTTTCAACACTAACACAAGTGCGAAAAGTGGTTTTTCCACACTAATACAAGTGCAAAAGTGGTTTCCTGCACCAACACAAGTGCGAAAAGTGGTTTTTCAACACTAACACAAGTGTGAAAAGTGGTTTTTCAACACTAACACAAGTGCAAAAAGTGGTTTGCCACACTAATACAAGTGCAAAAGTGGTTTCCTGCACCAACACAAGTGCGAAAAGTGGTTTTTCAACACTAACACAAGTGCGAAAAGTGGTTTTTCAACACTAACACAAGTGCGAAAAGTGGTTTTTCCACACTAATACAAGTGCAAAAGTGGTTTCCTGCACCAACACAAGTGCGAAAAGTGGTTTTTCAACACTAACACAAGTGCGAAAAGTGGTTTTTCAACACTAACACAAGTGCAAAAAGTGTTTTTTCCACACTAATACAAGTGCGAAAAGTGGTTTTTCAACACTAACACAAGTGCGAAAAGTGGTTTTTCCACACTAATACAAGTGCAAAAGTGGTTTCTTGCACCAACACAAGTGCGAAAAGTGGTTTTACAACACTAACACAAGTGCGAAAAGTAGTTTTTCAACACTATCACAAGTGCAAAAAGTGTTTTTTCCACACTAATATAAGTGCAAAAGTGGTTTCCTGCACCAACACAAGTGCGAAAAGTGGTTTTTCAACACTAACACAAGTGCGAAAAGTGGTTTTTCAACACTAACACAAGTGCGAAAAGTGGTTTTTCCACACTAATACAAGTGCAAAAGTGGTTTCCTGCACCAACACAAGTGCGAAAAGTGGTTTTTCAACACTAACACAAGTGCGAAAAGTGGTTTTTCAACACTAATACAAGTGCGAAAAGTGTTTTCTCCACACTAATACAAGTGCAAAAGTGGTTTCCTGCACCAACACAAGTGCGAAAAGGGGTTTTTCAACACTAACACAAGTGCGAAAAGTGGTTTTTCAACACTAACACAAGTGCGAAAAGTGTTTTTTCCACACTAATACAAGTGCAAAAGTGGTTTCCTGCACCAACACAAGTGCGAAAAGTGGTTTTTCAACACTAACACAAGTGCGAAAAGTGGTTTTTCAACACTATCACAAGTGCAAAAAGTGTTTTTTCCACACTAATACAAGTGCAAAAGTGGTTTCCTGCACCAACACAAGTGCGAAATGTGGTTTTTCAACACTAACACAAGTGCGAAAAGTGGTTTTTCCACACTAATACAAGTGCAAAAGTGGTTTCCTGCACCAACACAAGTGCGAAAAGTGGTTTTTCAACACTAACACAAGTGCGAAAAGTGGTTTTTCAACACTATCACAAGTGCAAAAAGTGTTTTTTCCACACTAATACAAGTGCAAAAGTGGTTTCCTGCACCAACACAAGTGCGAAAAGGGGTTTTTCAACACTAACACAAGTGCGAAAAGTGGTTTTTCAACACTAACACAAGTGCGAAAAGTGTTTTTTCCACACTAATACAAGTGCAAAAGTGGTTTCCTGCACCAACACAAGTGCGAAAAGTGGTTTTTCAACACTAACACAAGTGCGAAAAGTGGTTTTTCAACACTATCACAAGTGCAAAAAGTATTTTTTCCACACCAATACAAGTGCAAAAGTGGTTTCCTGCACCAACACAAGTGCGAAAAGTGGTTTTTCAACACTAATACAAGTGCAAAAGTGGTTTCCTGCACCAACACAAGTGCGAAAAGTGGTTTTTCAACACTAACACAAGTGCGAAAAGTGGTTTTTCAACACTATCACAAGTGCAAAAAGTGTTTTTTCCACACTAATACAAGTGCGAAAAGTGGTTTTTCAACACTAACACAAGTGCGAAAAGTGGTTTTTCCACACTAATACAAGTGCAAAAGTGGTTTCCTGCACCAACACAAGTGCGAAAAGTGGTTTTTCAACACTAACACAAGTGCGAAAAGTGGTTTTTTAACACTAACACAAGTGCGAAAAGTGGTTTTTCCACACTAATACAAGTGCAAAAGTGGTTTCCTTCACCAACACAAGTGCGAAAAGTGGTTTTTCAACACTAACACAAGTGCGAAAAGTGGTTTTTCAACACTATCACAAGTGCAAAAACTGTTTTTTCCACACTAATACAAGTGCAAAAGTGGTTTCCTGCACCAACACAAGTGCGAAAAGTGGTTTTTCAACACTAACACAAGTGCGAAAAGTGTTTTTTCCACACTAATACAAGTGCAAAAGTGGTTTCCTGCACCAATACAAGTGCGAAAAGTGGTTTTTCAACACTAACACAAGTGCGAAAAGTGGTTTTTCATCACTAACACAAGTGCGAAAAGTGGTTTTTCCACACTAATACAAGTGCAAAAGTGGTTTCCTGCACCAACACAAGTGCGAAAAGTGGTTTTTCAACACTAACACAAGTGTGAAAAGTGGTTTTTCAACACTAACACAAGTGCAAAAAGTGGTTTGCCACACTAATACAAGTGCAAAAGTGGTTTCCTGCACCAACACAAGTGCGAAAAGTGGTTTTTCAACACTAACACAAGTGCGAAAAGTGGTTTTTCAACACTAACACAAGTGCGAAAAGTGGTTTTTCCACACTAATACAAGTGCAAAAGTGGTTTCCTGCACCAACACAAGTGCGAAAAGTGGTTTTTCAACACTAACACAAGTGCGAAAAGTGGTTTTTCAACACTAACACAAGTGCAAAAAGTGGTTTTTCCACACTAATACAAGTGCGAAAAGTGGTTTTTCAACACTAACACAAGTGCGAAAAGTGGTTTTTCCACACTAATACAAGTGCAAAAGTGGTTTCTTGCACCAACACAAGTGCGAAAAGTGGTTTTACAACACTAACACAAGTGCGAAAAGTAGTTTTTCAACACTATCACAAGTGCAAAAAGTGTTTTTTCCACACTAATATAAGTGCAAAAGTGGTTTCCTGCACCAACACAAGTGCGAAAAGTGGTTTTTCAACACTAACACAAGTGCGAAAAGTGGTTTTTCAACACTAACACAAGTGCGAAAAGTGGTTTTTCCACACTAATACAAGTGCAAAAGTGGTTTCCTGCACCAACACAAGTGCGAAAAGTGGTTTTTCAACACTAACACAAGTGCGAAAAGTGGTTTTTCAACACTAATACAAGTGCGAAAAGTGTTTTCTCCACACTAATACAAGTGCAAAAGTGGTTTCCTGCACCAACACAAGTGCGAAAAGGGGTTTTTCAACACTAACACAAGTGCGAAAAGTGGTTTTTCAACACTAACACAAGTGCGAAAAGTGTTTTTTCCACACTAATACAAGTGCAAAAGTGGTTTCCTGCACCAACACAAGTGCGAAAAGTGGTTTTTCAACACTAACACAAGTGCGAAAAGTGGTTTTTCAACACTATCACAAGTGCAAAAAGTGTTTTTTCCACACTAATACAAGTGCAAAAGTGGTTTCCTGCACCAACACAAGTGCGAAATGTGGTTTTTCAACACTAACACAAGTGCAAAAAGTGGTTTTTCCACACTAATACAAGTGCAAAAGTGGTTTCCTGCACCAACACAAGTGCGAAAAGTGGTTTTTCAACACTAACACAAGTGCGAAAAGTGGTTTTTCAACACTATCACAAGTGCAAAAAGTGTTTTTTCCACACTAATACAAGTGCAAAAGTGGTTTCCTGCACCAACACAAGTGCGAAAAGGGGTTTTTCAACACTAACACAAGTGCGAAAAGTGGTTTTTCAACACTAACACAAGTGCGAAAAGTGTTTTTTCCACACTAATACAAGTGCAAAAGTGGTTTCCTGCACCAACACAAGTGCGAAAAGTGGTTTTTCAACACTAACACAAGTGCGAAAAGTGGTTTTTCAACACTATCACAAGTGCAAAAAGTATTTTTTCCACACCAATACAAGTGCAAAAGTGGTTTCCTGCACCAACACAAGTGCGAAAAGTGGTTTTTCAACACTAATACAAGTGCAAAAGTGGTTTCCTGCACCAACACAAGTGCGAAAAGTGGTTTTTCAACACTAACACAAGTGCGAAAAGTGGTTTTTCAACACTATCACAAGTGCAAAAAGTGTTTTTTCCACACTAATACAAGTGCGAAAAGTGGTTTTTCAACACTAACACAAGTGCGAAAAGTGGTTTTTCCACACTAATACAAGTGCAAAAGTGGTTTCCTGCACCAACACAAGTGCGAAAAGTGGTTTTTCAACACTAACACAAGTGCGAAAAGTGGTTTTTTAACACTAACACAAGTGCGAAAAGTGGTTTTTCCACACTAATACAAGTGCAAAAGTGGTTTCCTGCACCAACACAAGTGCGAAATGTGGTTTTTCAACACTAACACAAGTGCGAAAAGTGGTTTTTCAACACTAACACAAGTACGAAAAGTGTTTTTTCCACACTAATACAAGTGCAAAAGTGGTTTCCTACTCCAACACAAGTGCGAAAAGTGATTTTTCAACACTAACACAAGTGCGAAAAGTGGTTTTTCAACACTAACACAAGTGCGAAAAGTGGTTTTTCAACACTAACACAAGTGCGAAAAGTGGTTTTTCCACACTAATACAAGTGCAAAAGTGGTTTCCTGCACCAACACAAGTGCGAAAAGTGGTTTTTCAACACTAACACAAGTGCGGAAAGTGCTTTTTCAACACTATCACAAGTGCAAAAAGTGTTTTTTCCACACTAATACAAGTGCAAAAGTGGTTTCCTGCACCAATACAAGTGCGAAAAGTGGTTTTTCAACACTAACACAAGTGCGAAAAGTGGTTTTTCAACACTAACACAAGTGCGAAAAGTGGTTTTTCCACACTAATACAAGTGCAAAAGTGGTTTCCTGCACCAACACAAGTGCGAAAAGTGGTTTTTCAACACTAACACAAGTGTGAAAAGTGGTTTTTCAACACTAACACAAGTGCAAAAAGTGGTTTGCCACACTAATACAAGTGCAAAAGTGGTTTCCTGCACCAACACAAGTGCGAAAAGTGGTTTTTCAACACTAACACAAGTGCGAAAAGTGGTTTTTCAACACTAACACAAGTGCGAAAAGTGGTTTTTCCACACTAATACAAGTGCAAAAGTGGTTTCCTGCACCAACACAAGTGCGAAAAGTGGTTTTTCAACACTAACACAAGTGCGAAAAGTGGTTTTTCAACACTAACACAAGTGCAAAAAGTGTTTTTTCCACACTAATACAAGTGCGAAAAGTGGTTTTTCAACACTAACACAAGTGCGAAAAGTGGTTTTCCACACTAATACAAGTGCAAAAGTGGTTTCTTGCACCAACACAAGTGCGAAAAGTGGTTTTACAACACTAACACAAGTGCGAAAAGTAGTTTTTCAACACTAACACAAGTGCGAAAAGTGGTTTTTCCACACTAATACAAGTGCAAAAGTGGTTTCCTGCACCAACACAAGTGCGAAAAGTGGTTTTTCAACACTAACACAAGTGCGAAAAGTGGTTTTTCAACACTAATACAAGTGCGAAAAGTGTTTTCTCCACACTAATACAAGTGCAAAAGTGGTTTCCTGCACCAACACAAGTGCGAAAAGGGGTTTTTCAACACTAACACAAGTGCGAAAAGTGGTTTTTCAACACTAACACAAGTGCGAAAAGTGTTTTTTCCACACTAATACAAGTGCAAAAGTGGTTTCCTTCACCAACACAAGTGCGAAAAGTGGTTTTTCCACACTAATACAAGTGCAAAAGTGGTTTCCTGCACCAACACAAGTGCGAAAAGTGGTTTTTCAACACTAACACAAGTGCGAAAAGTGGTTTTTCAACACTATCACAAGTGCAAAAAGTGTTTTTTCCACACTAATACAAGTGCAAAAGTGGTTTCCTGCACCAACACAAGTGCGAAATGTGGTTTTTCAACACTAACACAAGTGCAAAAAGTGGTTTTTCCACACTAATACAAGTGCAAAAGTGGTTTCCTGCACCAACACAAGTGCGAAAAGTGGTTTTTCAACACTAACACAAGTGCGAAAAGTGGTTTTTCAACACTATCACAAGTGCAAAAAGTGTTTTTTCCACATTAATACAAGTGCAAAAGTGGTTTCCTGCACCAACACAAGTGCGAAAAGGGGTTTTTCAACACTAACACAAGTGCGAAAAGTGGTTTTTCAACACTAACACAAGTGCGAAAAGTGTTTTTTCCACACTAATACAAGTGCAAAAGTGGTTTCCTGCACCAACACAAGTGCGAAAAGTGGTTTTTCAACACTAACACAAGTGCGAAAAGTGGTTTTTCAACACTATCACAAGTGCAAAAAGTATTTTTTCCACACCAATACAAGTGCAAAAGTGGTTTCCTGCACCAACACAAGTGCGAAAAGTGGTTTTTCAACACTAATACAAGTGCAAAAGTGGTTTCCTGCACCAACACAAGTGCGAAAAGTGGTTTTTCAACACTAACACAAGTGCGAAAAGTGGTTTTTCAACACTATCACAAGTGCAAAAAGTGTTTTTTCCACACTAATACAAGTGCGAAAAGTGGTTTTTCAACACTAACACAAGTGCGAAAAGTGGTTTTTCCACACTAATACAAGTGCAAAAGTGGTTTCCTGCACCAACACAAGTGCGAAAAGTGGTTTTTCAACACTAACACAAGTGCGAAAAGTGGTTTTTTAACACTAACACAAGTGCGAAAAGTGGTTTTTCCACACTAATACAAGTGCAAAAGTGGTTTCCTGCACCAACACAAGTGCGAAATGTGGTTTTTCAACACTAACACAAGTGCGAAAAGTGGTTTTTCAACACTAACACAAGTACGAAAAGTGTTTTTTCCACACTAATACAAGTGCAAAAGTGGTTTCCTACTCCAACACAAGTGCGAAAAGTGATTTTTCAACACTAACACAAGTGCGAAAAGTGGTTTTTCAACACTAACACAAGTGCGAAAAGTGGTTTTTCAACACTAACACAAGTGCGAAAAGTGGTTTTTCCACACTAATACAAGTGCAAAAGTGGTTTCCTGCACCAACACAAGTGCGAAAAGTGGTTTTTCAACACTAACACAAGTGCGGAAAGTGCTTTTTCAACACTATCACAAGTGCAAAAAGTGTTTTTTCCACACTAATACAAGTGCAAAAGTGGTTTCCTGCACCAATACAAGTGCGAAAAGTGGTTTTTCAACACTAACACAAGTGCGAAAAGTGGTTTTTCAACACTAACACAAGTGCGAAAAGTGGTTTTTCCACACTAATACAAGTGCAAAAGTGGTTTCCTGCACCAACACAAGTGCGAAAAGTGGTTTTTCAACACTAACACAAGTGTGAAAAGTGGTTTTTCAACACTAACACAAGTGCAAAAAGTGGTTTGCCACACTAATACAAGTGCAAAAGTGGTTTCCTGCACCAACACAAGTGCGAAAAGTGGTTTTTCAACACTAACACAAGTGCGAAAAGTGGTTTTTCAACACTAACACAAGTGCGAAAAGTGGTTTTTCCACACTAATACAAGTGCAAAAGTGGTTTCCTGCACCAACACAAGTGCGAAAAGTGGTTTTTCAACACTAACACAAGTGCGAAAAGTGGTTTTTCAACACTAACACAAGTGCAAAAAGTGTTTTTTCCACACTAATACAAGTGCGAAAAGTGGTTTTTCAACACTAACACAAGTGCGAAAAGTGGTTTTCCACACTAATACAAGTGCAAAAGTGGTTTCTTGCACCAACACAAGTGCGAAAAGTGGTTTTACAACACTAACACAAGTGCGAAAAGTAGTTTTTCAACACTATCACAAGTGCAAAAAGTGTTTTTTCCACACTAATATAAGTGCAAAAGTGGTTTCCTGCACCAACACAAGTGCGAAAAGTGGTTTTTCAACACTAACACAAGTGCGAAAAGTGGTTTTTCAACACTAACACAAGTGCGAAAAGTGGTTTTTCCACACTAATACAAGTGCAAAAGTGGTTTCCTGCACCAACACAAGTGCGAAAAGTGGTTTTTCAACACTAACACAAGTGCGAAAAGTGGTTTTTCAACACTAATACAAGTGCGAAAAGTGTTTTCTCCACACTAATACAAGTGCAAAAGTGGTTTCCTGCACCAACACAAGTGCGAAAAGGGGTTTTTCAACACTAACACAAGTGCGAAAAGTGGTTTTTCAACACTAACACAAGTGCGAAAAGTGTTTTTTCCACACTAATACAAGTGCAAAAGTGGTTTCCTTCACCAACACAAGTGCGAAAAGTGGTTTTTCAACACTAACACAAGTGCGAAAAGTGGTTTTTCAACACTATCACAAGTGCAAAAACTGTTTTTTCCACACTAATACAAGTGCAAAAGTGGTTTCCTGCACCAACACAAGTGCGAAAAGTGGTTTTTCAACACTAACACAAGTGCGAAAAGTGTTTTTTCCACACTAATACAAGTGCAAAAGTGGTTTCCTGCACCAATACAAGTGCGAAAAGTGGTTTTTCAACACTAACACAAGTGCGAAAAGTGGTTTTTCAACACTAACACAAGTGCGAAAAGTGGTTTTTCCACACTAATACAAGTGCAAAAGTGGTTTCCTGCACCAACACAAGTGCGAAAAGTGGTTTTTAAACACTAACACAAGTGTGAAAAGTGGTTTTTCAACACTAACACAAGTGCAAAAAGTGGTTTGCCACACTAATACAAGTGCAAAAGTGGTTTCCTGCACCAACACAAGTGCGAAAAGTGGTTTTTCAACACTAACACAAGTGCGAAAAGTGGTTTTTCAACACTAACACAAGTGCGAAAAGTGGTTTTTCCACACTAATACAAGTGCAAAAGTGGTTTCCTGCACCAACACAAGTGCGAAAAGTGGTTTTTCAACACTAACACAAGTGCGAAAAGTGGTTTTTCAACACTAACACAAGTGCAAAAAGTGTTTTTTCCACACTAATACAAGTGCGAAAAGTGGTTTTTCAACACTAACACAAGTGCGAAAAGTGGTTTTTCCACACTAATACAAGTGCAAAAGTGGTTTCCTGCACCAACACAAGTGCGAAAAGTGGTTTTTTCAACACTAACACAAGTGCGAAAAGTGGTTTTTCAACACTAATACAAGTGCGAAAAGTGTTTTCTCCACACTAATACAAGTGCAAAAGTGGTTTCCTGCACCAACACAAGTGCGAAAAGGGGTTTTTCAACACTAACACAAGTGCGAAAAGTGGTTTTTCAACACTAACACAAGTGCGAAAAGTGTTTTTTCCACACTAATACAAGTGCAAAAGTGGTTTCCTGCACCAACACAAGTGCGAAAAGTGGTTTTTCAACACTAACACAAGTGCGAAAAGTGGTTTTTCAACACTATCACAAGTGCAAAAAGTGTTTTTTCCACACTAATACAAGTGCAAAAGTGGTTTCCTGCACCAACACAAGTGCGAAATGTGGTTTTTCAACACTAACACAAGTGCAAAAAGTGGTTTTTCCACACTAATACAAGTGCAAAAGTGGTTTCCTGCACCAACACAAGTGCGAAAAGTGGTTTTTCAACACTAACACAAGTGCGAAAAGTGGTTTTTCAACACTATCACAAGTGCAAAAAGTGTTTTTTCCACACTAATACAAGTGCAAAAGTGGTTTCCTGCACCAACACAAGTGCGAAAAGGGTTTTTCAACACTAACACAAGTGCGAAAAGTGGTTTTTCAACACTAACACAAGTGCGAAAAGTGTTTTTTCCACACTAATACAAGTGCAAAAGTGGTTTCCTGCACCAACACAAGTGCGAAAAGTGGTTTTTCAACACTAACACAAGTGCGAAAAGTGGTTTTTCAACACTATCACAAGTGCAAAAAGTATTTTTTCCACACCAATACAAGTGCAAAAGTGGTTTCCTGCACCAACACAAGTGCGAAAAGTGGTTTTTCAACACTAATACAAGTGCAAAAGTGGTTTCCTGCACCAACACAAGTGCGAAAAGTGGTTTTTCAACACTAACACAAGTGCGAAAAGTGGTTTTTCAACACTATCACAAGTGCAAAAAGTGTTTTTTCCACACTAATACAAGTGCGAAAAGTGGTTTTTCAACACTAACACAAGTGCGAAAAGTGGTTTTTCCACACTAATACAAGTGCAAAAGTGGTTTCCTGCACCAACACAAGTGCGAAAAGTGGTTTTTCAACACTAACACAAGTGCGAAAAGTGGTTTTTTAACACTAACACAAGTGCGAAAAGTGGTTTTTCCACACTAATACAAGTGCAAAAGTGGTTTCCTGCACCAACACAAGTGCGAAATGTGGTTTTTCAACACTAACACAAGTGCGAAAAGTGGTTTTTCAACACTAACACAAGTACGAAAAGTGTTTTTTCCACACTAATACAAGTGCAAAAGTGGTTTCCTACTCCAACACAAGTGCGAAAAGTGATTTTTCAACACTAACACAAGTGCGAAAAGTGGTTTTTCAACACTAACACAAGTGCGAAAAGTGGTTTTTCAACACTAACACAAGTGCGAAAAGTGGTTTTTCCACACTAATACAAGTGCAAAAGTGGTTTCCTGCACCAACACAAGTGCGAAAAGTGGTTTTTCAACACTAACACAAGTGCGGAAAGTGCTTTTTCAACACTATCACAAGTGCAAAAAGTGTTTTTTCCACACTAATACAAGTGCAAAAGTGGTTTCCTGCACCAATACAAGTGCGAAAAGTGGTTTTTCAACACTAACACAAGTGCGAAAAGTGGTTTTTCAACACTAACACAAGTGCGAAAAGTGGTTTTTCCACACTAATACAAGTGCAAAAGTGGTTTCCTGCACCAACACAAGTGCGAAAAGTGGTTTTTCAACACTAACACAAGTGTGAAAAGTGGTTTTCAACACTAACACAAGTGCAAAAAGTGGTTTGCCACACTAATACAAGTGCAAAAGTGGTTTCCTGCACCAACACAAGTGCGAAAAGTGGTTTTTCAACACTAACACAAGTGCGAAAAGTGGTTTTTCAACACTAACACAAGTGCGAAAAGTGGTTTTTCCACACTAATACAAGTGCAAAAGTGGTTTCCTGCACCAACACAAGTGCGAAAAGTGGTTTTTCAACACTAACACAAGTGCGAAAAGTGGTTTTTCAACACTAACACAAGTGCAAAAAGTGTTTTTTCCACACTAATACAAGTGCGAAAAGTGGTTTTTCAACACTAACACAAGTGCGAAAAGTGGTTTTCCACACTAATACAAGTGCAAAAGTGGTTTCTTGCACCAACACAAGTGCGAAAAGTGGTTTTACAACACTAACACAAGTGCGAAAAGTAGTTTTTCAACACTATCACAAGTGCAAAAAGTGTTTTTTCCACACTAATATAAGTGCAAAAGTGGTTTCCTGCACCAACACAAGTGCGAAAAGTGGTTTTTCAACACTAACACAAGTGCGAAAAGTGGTTTTTCAACACTAACACAAGTGCGAAAAGTGGTTTTTCCACACTAATACAAGTGCAAAAGTGGTTTCCTGCACCAACACAAGTGCGAAAAGTGGTTTTTCAACACTAACACAAGTGCGAAAAGTGGTTTTTCAACACTAATACAAGTGCGAAAAGTGTTTTCTCCACACTAATACAAGTGCAAAAGTGGTTTCCTGCACAAACACAAGTGCGAAAAGGGGTTTTTCAACACTAACACAAGTGCGAAAAGTGGTTTTTCAACACTAACACAAGTGCGAAAAGTGTTTTTTCCACACTAATACAAGTGCAAAAGTGGTTTCCTTCACCAACACAAGTGCGAAAAGTGGTTTTTCCACACTAATACAAGTGCAAAAGTGGTTTCCTGCACCAACACAAGTGCGAAAAGTGGTTTTTCAACACTAACACAAGTGCGAAAAGTGGTTTTTCAACACTATCACAAGTGCAAAAAGTGTTTTTTCCACACTAATACAAGTGCAAAAGTGGTTTCCTGCACCAACACAAGTGCGAAATGTGGTTTTTCAACACTAACACAAGTGCAAAAAGTGGTTTTTCCACACTAATACAAGTGCAAAAGTGGTTTCCTGCACCAACACAAGTGCGAAAAGTGGTTTTTCAACACTAACACAAGTGCGAAAAGTGGTTTTTCAACACTATCACAAGTGCAAAAAGTGTTTTTTCCACACTAATACAAGTGCAAAAGTGGTTTCCTGCACCAACACAAGTGCGAAAAGGGGTTTTTCAACACTAACACAAGTGCGAAAAGTGGTTTTTCAACACTAACACAAGTGCGAAAAGTGTTTTTTTCCACACTAATACAAGTGCAAAAGTGGTTTCCTGCACCAACACAAGTGCGAAAAGTGGTTTTTCAACACTAACACAAGTGCGAAAAGTGGTTTTTCAACACTATCACAAGTGCAAAAAGTATTTTTTCCACACCAATACAAGTGCAAAAGTGGTTTCCTGCACCAACACAAGTGCGAAAAGTGGTTTTTCAACACTAATACAAGTGCAAAAGTGGTTTCCTGCACCAACACAAGTGCGAAAAGTGGTTTTTCAACACTAACACAAGTGCGAAAAGTGGTTTTTCAACACTAATACAAGTGCGAAAAGTGTTTTCTCCACACTAATACAAGTGCAAAAGTGGTTTCCTGCACCAACACAAGTGCGAAAAGGGGTTTTTCAACACTAACACAAGTGCGAAAAGTGGTTTTTCAACACTAACACAAGTGCGAAAAGTGTTTTTTCCACACTAATACAAGTGCAAAAGTGGTTTCCTGCACCAACACAAGTGCGAAAAGTGGTTTTTCAACACTAACACAAGTGCGAAAAGTGGTTTTTCAACACTATCACAAGTGCAAAAAGTGTTTTTTCCACACTAATACAAGTGCAAAAGTGGTTTCCTGCACCAACACAAGTGCGAAATGTGGTTTTTCAACACTAACACAAGTGCAAAAAGTGGTTTTTCCACACTAATACAAGTGCAAAAGTGGTTTCCTGCACCAACACAAGTGCGAAAAGTGGTTTTTCAACACTAACACAAGTGCGAAAAGTGGTTTTTCAACACTATCACAAGTGCAAAAAGTGTTTTTTCCACACTAATACAAGTGCAAAAGTGGTTTCCTGCACCAACACAAGTGCGAAAAGGGGTTTTTCAACACTAACACAAGTGCGAAAAGTGGTTTTTCAACACTAACACAAGTGCGAAAAGTGTTTTTTCCACACTAATACAAGTGCAAAAGTGGTTTCCTGCACCAACACAAGTGCGAAAAGTGGTTTTTCAACACTAACACAAGTGCGAAAAGTGGTTTTTCAACACTATCACAAGTGCAAAAAGTATTTTTTCCACACCAATACAAGTGCAAAAGTGGTTTCCTGCACCAACACAAGTGCGAAAAGTGGTTTTTCAACACTAATACAAGTGCAAAAGTGGTTTCCTGCACCAACACAAGTGCGAAAAGTGGTTTTTCAACACTAACACAAGTGCGAAAAGTGGTTTTTCAACACTATCACAAGTGCAAAAAGTGTTTTTTCCACACTAATACAAGTGCGAAAAGTGGTTTTTCAACACTAACACAAGTGCGAAAAGTGGTTTTTCCACACTAATACAAGTGCAAAAGTGGTTTCCTGCACCAACACAAGTGCGAAAAGTGGTTTTTCAACACTAACACAAGTGCGAAAAGTGGTTTTTTAACACTAACACAAGTGCGAAAAGTGGTTTTTCCACACTAATACAAGTGCAAAAGTGGTTTCCTGCACCAACACAAGTGCGAAATGTGGTTTTTCAACACTAACACAAGTGCGAAAAGTGGTTTTTCAACACTAACACAAGTACGAAAAGTGTTTTTTCCACACTAATACAAGTGCAAAAGTGGTTTCCTACTCCAACACAAGTGCGAAAAGTGATTTTTCAACACTAACACAAGTGCGAAAAGTGGTTTTTCAACACTAACACAAGTGCGAAAAGTGGTTTTTCAACACTAACACAAGTGCGAAAAGTGGTTTTTCCACACTAATACAAGTGCAAAAGTGGTTTCCTGCACCAACACAAGTGCGAAAAGTGGTTTTTCAACACTAACACAAGTGCGGAAAGTGCTTTTTCAACACTATCACAAGTGCAAAAAGTGTTTTTTCCACACTAATACAAGTGCAAAAGTGGTTTCCTGCACCAATACAAGTGCGAAAAGTGGTTTTTCAACACTAACACAAGTGCGAAAAGTGGTTTTTCAACACTAACACAAGTGCGAAAAGTGGTTTTTCCACACTAATACAAGTGCAAAAGTGGTTTCCTGCACCAACACAAGTGCGAAAAGTGGTTTTTCAACACTAACACAAGTGTGAAAAGTGGTTTTTCAACACTAACACAAGTGCAAAAAGTGGTTTGCCACACTAATACAAGTGCAAAAGTGGTTTCCTGCACCAACACAAGTGCGAAAAGTGGTTTTTCAACACTAACACAAGTGCGAAAAGTGGTTTTTCAACACTAACACAAGTGCGAAAAGTGGTTTTTCCACACTAATACAAGTGCAAAAGTGGTTTCCTGCACCAACACAAGTGCGAAAAGTGGTTTTTCAACACTAACACAAGTGCGAAAAGTGGTTTTTCAACACTAACACAAGTGCAAAAAGTGTTTTTTCCACACTAATACAAGTGCGAAAAGTGGTTTTTCAACACTAACACAAGTGCGAAAAGTGGTTTTCCACACTAATACAAGTGCAAAAGTGGTTTCTTGCACCAACACAAGTGCGAAAAGTGGTTTTACAACACTAACACAAGTGCGAAAAGTAGTTTTTCAACACTATCACAAGTGCAAAAAGTGTTTTTTCCACACTAATATAAGTGCAAAAGTGGTTTCCTGCACCAACACAAGTGCGAAAAGTGGTTTTTCAACACTAACGCAAGTGCGAAAAGTGGTTTTTCAACACTAACACAAGTGCGAAAAGTGGTTTTTCCACACTAATACAAGTGCAAAAGTGGTTTCCTGCACCAACACAAGTGCGAAAAGTGGTTTTTCAACACTAACACAAGTGCGAAAAGTGGTTTTTCAACACTAATACAAGTGCGAAAAGTGTTTTCTCCACACTAATACAAGTGCAAAAGTGGTTTCCTGCACCAACACAAGTGCGAAAAGGGGTTTTTCAACACTAACACAAGTGCGAAAAGTGGTTTTTCAACACTAACACAAGTGCGAAAAGTGTTTTTTCCACACTAATACAAGTGCAAAAGTGGTTTCCTTCACCAACACAAGTGCGAAAAGTGGTTTTTCCACACTAATACAAGTGCAAAAGTGGTTTCCTGCACCAACACAAGTGCGAAAAGTGGTTTTTCAACACTAACACAAGTGCGAAAAGTGGTTTTTCAACACTATCACAAGTGCAAAAAGTGTTTTTTCCACACTAATACAAGTGCAAAAGTGGTTTCCTGCACCAACACAAGTGCGAAATGTGGTTTTTCAACACTAACACAAGTGCAAAAAGTGGTTTTTCCACACTAATACAAGTGCAAAAGTGGTTTCCTGCACCAACACAAGTGCGAAAAGTGGTTTTTCAACACTATCACAAGTGCAAAAAGTGTTTTTTCCACACTAATACAAGTGCAAAAGTGGTTTCCTGCACCAACACAAGTGCGAAAAGGGGTTTTTCAACACTAACACAAGTGCGAAAAGTGGTTTTTCAACACTAACACAAGTGCGAAAAGTGTTTTTTCCACACTAATACAAGTGCAAAAGTGGTTTCCTGCACCAACACAAGTGCGAAAAGTGGTTTTTCAACACTAACACAAGTGCGAAAAGTGGTTTTTCAACACTATCACAAGTGCAAAAAGTATTTTTTCCACACCAATACAAGTGCAAAAGTGGTTTCCTGCACCAACACAAGTGCGAAAAGTGGTTTTTCAACACTAATACAAGTGCAAAAGTGGTTTCCTGCACCAACACAAGTGCGAAAAGTGGTTTTTCAACACTAACACAAGTGCGAAAAGTGGTTTTTCAACACTATCACAAGTGCAAAAAGTGTTTTTTCCACACTAATACAAGTGCGAAAAGTGGTTTTTCAACACTAACACAAGTGCGAAAAGTGGTTTTTCCACACTAATACAAGTGCAAAAGTGGTTTCCTGCACCAACACAAGTGCGAAAAGTGGTTTTTCAACACTAACACAAGTGCGAAAAGTGGTTTTTTAACACTAACACAAGTGCGAAAGTGGTTTTTCCACACTAATACAAGTGCAAAAGTGGTTTCCTGCACCAACACAAGTGCGAAATGTGGTTTTTCAACACTAACACAAGTGCGAAAAGTGGTTTTTCAACACTAACACAAGTACGAAAAGTGTTTTTTCCACACTAATACAAGTGCAAAAGTGGTTTCCTACTCCAACACAAGTGCGAAAAGTGATTTTTCAACACTAACACAAGTGCGAAAAGTGGTTTTTCAACACTAACACAAGTGCGAAAAGTGGTTTTTCAACACTAACACAAGTGCGAAAAGTGGTTTTTCCACACTAATACAAGTGCAAAAGTGGTTTCCTGCACCAACACAAGTGCGAAAAGTGGTTTTTCAACACTAACACAAGTGCGGAAAGTGCTTTTTCAACACTATCACAAGTGCAAAAAGTGTTTTTTCCACACTAATACAAGTGCAAAAGTGGTTTCCTGCACCAATACAAGTGCGAAAAGTGGTTTTTCAACACTAACACAAGTGCGAAAAGTGGTTTTTCAACACTAACACAAGTGCGAAAAGTGGTTTTTCCACACTAATACAAGTGCAAAAGTGGTTTCCTGCACCAACACAAGTGCGAAAAGTGGTTTTTCAACACTAACACAAGTGTGAAAAGTGGTTTTTCAACACTAACACAAGTGCAAAAAGTGGTTTGCCACACTAATACAAGTGCAAAAGTGGTTTCCTGCACCAACACAAGTGCGAAAAGTGGTTTTTCAACACTAACACAAGTGCGAAAAGTGGTTTTTCAACACTAACACAAGTGCGAAAAGTGGTTTTTCCACACTAATACAAGTGCAAAAGTGGTTTCCTGCACCAACACAAGTGCGAAAAGTGGTTTTTCAACACTAACACAAGTGCGAAAAGTGGTTTTTCAACACTAACACAAGTGCAAAAAGTGTTTTTTCCACACTAATACAAGTGCGAAAGTGGTTTTTCAACACTAACACAAGTGCGAAAAGTGGTTTTCCACACTAATACAAGTGCAAAAGTGGTTTCTTGCACCAACACAAGTGCGAAAAGTGGTTTTACAACACTAACACAAGTGCGAAAAGTAGTTTTTCAACACTATCACAAGTGCAAAAAGTGTTTTTTCCACACTAATATAAGTGCAAAAGTGGTTTCCTGCACCAACACAAGTGCGAAAAGTGGTTTTTCAACACTAACACAAGTGCGAAAAGTGGTTTTTCAACACTAACACAAGTGCGAAAAGTGGTTTTTCCACACTAATACAAGTGCAAAAGTGGTTTCCTGCACCAACACAAGTGCGAAAAGTGGTTTTTCAACACTAACACAAGTGCGAAAAGTGGTTTTTCAACACTAATACAAGTGCGAAAAGTGTTTTCTCCACACTAATACAAGTGCAAAAGTG